>NW_024062457.1:0-63368 GCF_006381635.1 Hibiscus syriacus
GTTCCTTTAGAATAAAGTAGTCCGGATATATCTTTAGGTAGGGCACGAGGCCCTTCTGAGTAACTATGTTTGTCAAGGCCTTAACACTCTTTAGAAGAAAGGGTGGGTTAATTAGGGGTATGATTTCTGATGCAGAAAATTTTGGGGGCCGTAACCAGAGTAGACTAGAGCGGAGTGTGAGCTCCAGAGATACAGAATCCTCAACCGCACCATGATGTCTACCATAGAGTAGAGAGTGAGTATATAGGTATACTCACTAAAGTAGAACAAAATAGACCAGTAGACCTTATAACAGTAGACTTGATAGCTTGAGCATTTCAGTGATAAATTTTTAGTATGTTTTAGTTATTAGTGTGGATGTTTCAGTGGACAGGTTGGTAGATCCAACAATTGAGAAGCTTTAGAGTGATTGAGGTCCAGATCCAGTGCAGAGCGGAGTACGTCATCTAGTTTCTTAAAGTGCATGTATATTCATAAATTCAGCTATATTGAGTTGTAAAGTCAGTTAAGAGTTAATATGTAGGTTTATATATATATTGAGTGCTCTCATATATAAAGAGTCGTTCTAAAGTACAAGAAAGTAAGAATAAATTGGTTATTATTTCGATTATTTCGTGTGACATCTTACATCGGTTGACTGTGTGTCGTACTGGTCTAGGGTTTTACATGCGAGACTCAACAGAGAGCAGAGGTGTTTTATATGTGCCGCTTCAAATACGTTCATCGAGGAGGAAATCAGGTGGCCCACTTCCTGGCAACGGATGGCGACTCTGGTGAAGATGACCGATACTGAATCGAGGAGGCGTCTCAAAGAGTTGAAGAACAGTTGGCAGCTGACTGGCGCTGCTTGGATCCTCCTTAGATGCTTCTCGAAGGAAAATGCTCTATAGGGTCTATGTCTTTGTTTTTGCATCCTTGCTTGGAACGAACATTGGTTTCACCTGAGTGTGCAAGGAGTTGAAAGGTCAGCGTTTATTATACATTTTTTATTCATTGTTTAGTCTTGGAATTCTTTCTGGTGCGATGCACTTGACACATTTATGGTTTTGTTTTGTGGTTTTAATATATTAGAGCTGATATTTCCTAGTAAAAAAAGTCTTTTAATCATTTTTAGGATAATTTTTTTGATGTTTTACAGCTGTCCCATTTAAGTTTTAGGCGTGAGGTTCACTCTAGGACCAGGTTCTTTTACTGTTGTTTCATTTGTTGTTCCCTGTATCAAATGAATTGTTTTCCTAATATGAAAATTTAATAATAATAGTTGGCATTTCGGTTTAAAAAAATAAAAAAATATATTAGATATCTAAAATTAATAAAAGATAATTTAAATTTTTATTAAATTCAAAAATAAAAATTTCAATGTTTATTTTTTCATTAAGCTAAAATTAATTATTAAACCTTAATTCAATCGTTATCATTGAGAGTGGATTTTTTAATTGAGAAAAAATAAAAAAATGGGGAGAATGGTAGGCAATGAATAAAATGGACGGATGAGGACGAGAACGATAGAAGAAGATTATAAAGACTGGTTGTGTCATTCAGTTCTCAAGTGTCCCTCTCCCAACTCCCACCCACTCCTTCCCTTAGGACTAAAAATAGAGGACAACGCTTAATCATTATCTGTCCAAGAAACTAAAAAGCAAGTGATTGGCCTGCTTTGCACCTTTCATCTCTGGTTCCTCACTTACTCTTTGATTGCTTTTGTTTAGGGCTCACTTACTCTTTGATTGCTTTTCTTTAGGGATTTGGGATTCCATTTCTTCGTGTAATTAAAGACTTAATACAACGCAATGAGAAGAGGAAGAATTCAGAGCTCTGCTTCCTGTTCAGCATCATCTTCTTCCACATTCCCTCATCCTTCATGCCTCACCTCTGCTTCTCGCCATTGCAAGTTCCCTCGTCTGTATGTTCTTTTATCCACTTACGTTTGCTTCCCTTTTCTTCGTTTTTACTTTACGCTTACCCTTGTTTTTCCTTTGATACTCTGGATTTTCTCAGATTGTCGCCTCGAGCTCTCTCTGTCTCTCAAAGGGTGTCCGGAAATTGCCTAGTGCCCGAGACGACTCAGTTCTCATTTTCTAAACAGTCTAATATCATTACCAATAAGAAACATTTGTTTCACGCGGGCGTTGGAGCTTTGGAGACTTCAAACACTCAAGCTGTCTCCCCTGGGCCTCTTATTGGCGAGGAAAAGATTGGAGTCTTGTTGCTGAACCTTGGAGGTCCCGAGACCCTTGACGATGTGCAGCCCTTCTTGTTTAACCTTTTCTCCGACCCGGTTTGTTTCATTCTTCGCTCCCGTTTCTTATTCTTTAGCTTCTTTAGTAATTATTATGACCTCTCTTCAACATGATAACAATACAATTGAGTTTATCATGTGAAAAGAAAATAACATAATTGTATAAGAAAACCCCAAAATCAATTGGCAACTGTGGAGATATCCAACATTAATATAAGGCCACGAAAAATCTGAAATGGCTGCATAACAACACTGAAAATTTTGGGTATCATGTTGAAAGTGTAGATCCTTTGTTTCAGGTTTACTTGCTTCCGTGTACTAAGTTCACCATGATAAAAAAAAAATGTTAGTTAGATTGTCATTAACGCTGTGGTGAATCTAGTACAGTATCACTTCTTACAAGAACTTGAAGAGCCCTAGATTCTTATTAAAATAAGGCTTAATACACTTTTAGGTTCCTAAATTATACCTCAAATTGACTTTTGGCGTCTAAAATTTTTTTCGTTACAAATAGGTGGATAATGTTTTCTCCGTTACATTTTTAGGTGCCTACCGTTACAAAAATCGTTAAGTGACATCTGTCACGTTAGATTTTTTTTTAATAAAATATTATTCAAAAATAATTTTTTTAAAAACCTGGGTGTGACATGTGTCACTTAATCCTTTTTTTTAACGGTAGGCACCAAAAGTATAACAAAGAAAATATTAGATACATATTTTTAACGAAAAATTCTTTAGGCACAAAATTCAATTTGAGGTATAGTTTAGGCACCTAAAAGTGTATTAAGCCTTAAAATAAGTAGCGGAAGAGATTAATATTGTGACATTGTAACCTCTATTTACAAGAAGATAAACCCTCCTTATCTATTTCCATGTATAGTTATATGTTTCGGGTTGACCAAATAAGAATCCAAAAACCCCCCGTTAAATGAATTTGGTAATTTCTTTTCCCTCTATCAAGTTAGTTTGACAAATTTTTTCGTTCCATTCTCCTTTCTAGTGTTAATTACCTAATTGGACAGGATATTATACGGCTACCAAGGTTGTTTCGTTTTTTGCAAAGGCCCTTGGCAAAGTTTATATCTGTTCTTAGAGCACCTAAGAGCAAGGAAGGATATGCTTCAATTGGTGGCGGTTCTCCTCTTCGACGAATAACTGATGCTCAGGCATGATTGTTTTTGTTATCATTAGAATTTCTTATGGACACATTTATATGTTATAGAACTACCATTTTGAGTTTACTATGATGCTTTCATTAAGTAATGTGGAAGAGAAAAAGATAAATTGCACCTGAACTATTCTGAAATAATTTTCTGGTGACCGAGTATGTTGCCATGCACAAACATATGCTGTAAACATTCACTTTTCGTTAAATCTTTTATGCTGTCATCTGAGTTTACTTTTAATGGCAATGTTTTATTCCTTTTCCCCCTCATTAAGGGTCTGTCAGAGACATGTATCCTTTATGTTGCAACCTTGACTCAAATAGTGTTCGAAATATTAAAATGAAATTATTTAAATGTTGGAACTGCTAATGGCAACTATCAACCTAGAGAGTAATTCTTCTAGTTTCAACTTTTATAGCTTTGTTCATTGTGTCGACCGATTATTATTGTTTTAAATGTATCGTTTTATGTGTAAATGGAAAAAACGATGGTTCCAGATTACTGAAATTGATTTATTTGTTTGTTGTTGGCTTTTAAAATTTCTGCCTTCATAGAGCAGATATGTATTTGACCTTGTTTTGGCTGATGGTTTGGATGGCTCCTTCGCCAGAAAAACTGGAATATGTAGCTTAAGCAATCTTCATCTCATACATGTTAGTATCTCTTATGTAAGTCCTTGATTTGTATTGCCTTGTCACTATGCATTTCAGGCTGAAGAGTTGAGAAAGTTACTTTGGGAAAAGAATGTCCCTGCTAAAGTGTATGTTGGTATGCGTTACTGGCATCCATTCACTGAAGAAGCAATTGAGCAGGTATTTGTTAACTTTAGTCTTTTTTTACATATATTTTTTGGTGACTATTTGGAAATTGACGTGGATGCCTTTCCTTATTTATCACCGACTTTGTATTGCTTTTCTTAAATGCTTGACATTGGGTATGTCAATGATATATGAAACTTTGTAATTGGCAGAACTTCATTCCGATGGTAATTTACTATCAAAATCTGATTTATCATTTTCTAAATAAGCAATCGCATGATCCTTTGGCATTTCCAATGCTCTTCCTAGATCCTACATATCAGAAACCTAGCTTTAGATGTTCTTCTATCTATTGCCACCCTCTAATGTTTAGAGAGAATGCGTTCTTGGAAATGTGCATTTATCTAGATCTACTTCTGTAGTTTGAAGGTTATGAAGGGGTTTTTAACGAGGCCTCCTATTTTTATCAAAAATCTAGATCCAGCCACTACCATGAGAGACAAAAAGTGAATGGAGCAAAGAAAAGTAATTATTAGATACACTTGTGATAAGTAATGAATATGAAGTTTGAATTGTTATTGAAGGATGGAGGGACTAATCTACATGTTTCCTTGTGCTGCTTTCCTGTTTGTCTGAGGAAGGATGGTCTATATTTAGTTATTACATGTCTCTTGAAGCAGTTAACTCTAGCCTCCGATTCTAAATCATTTGAATTTATTGGATGAGGATATAACATTACATTTTCGATTCTTCGTGAAAAATTTTCAATCTTTATTTAATATTTCATGATGCAGAAGTAAGTGAAACCACCAAAGTGTTGTTTAAGTATTGTAATGCTTCAACTGTAAGTTATCATTTCTATGTGCACATTTTAAACTTTATCGTTTGTTTTTTAAATTTATGGATTGCTACTATATGCTTGCTTTTGTATAATTATATTTAACCGACTTGACTGCTTGTTTTCTTCTATTCCTAAAACGAGTCTACTTTTTCACAGATAATATTGTGTATTTTAAGAGTTCCATTCAGGTATTACTTATATAATCTGCGGGTTTCTTCTGGTCGTTATGTCTATCTGGTGGCTGTGAATGCATCATCGATCTGGGTTAAAGATAATATTTGTTTCCTCTGCCTTCTATTATATGACATTGATTCTAGTTATATATAATTATTTTACTTTCCTCCTAACAATACTGTAGATAAAAAAGGATGGAATAGAAAAGCTTGTTGTACTTCCACTTTATCCTCAATTTTCAATATCAACTAGTGGTTCAAGTCTTCGGCTCTTGGAAAGTATATTCCGGTGAGGAATGAGGAAACTTCTCTTGCATTCCTTGATGTAAATTTGAAATATAATCTTAAATCAATGTTCTTCCTCTGACAATATAACCAATTGGTTCTTCAGTGACGATGAGTATCTAGTGAACATGCAACATACAGTCATACCTTCTTGGTATCAACGGGAAGGGTACATAAAATCTATGGCAAATTTAATTGAAAAAGAACTGCAAAAGTTTGATCATCCTGAAAAGGTATGTCCTTAAAACCTTTGTTGTATTCTTGTTGACTGAATTTTGGCAAATTGTTCTTTCACGGCTGGTCTTCATCTGGATTAATATGTGATGTGGCTATATTTTATGTATTTGTCCCTCTTTTTTTATTTTCACAAGAGAAGAAAGGATGTTGCACCTAAATTTTATATGGAACTGATGCAGTGGTTCTAAGTGAGTTTCTAATTCCCGTCATGTTTTGCTTTACTATATTGTAAACTTGAAAGCTACCTGGTGACAATCCTAAATGGATCTGGTTGACTTCCTCTTATTCTTCAGAAAATTATCCCTTTAAAGTTGGGCAAAACTATTTTGAGTGAGCAAATGGTTTTCAAACTGCTGACCTTTTGCAGCATTGGATTTTAGTATTATTAGACTTGTGTGAATTGCTTGGTTATTTATTGGTTTGTAATGATCTTACACAGTTAGCTTTATTTGTACCAAAACAGAGAAGAAAAAAGGCTTAGGGGGTGTTTGGTTCAAGGATTGTGGATGGGAATCCCACATTCCCATGTTTGGTTGGCCGGGAATCTCATTCCCGGTAATATTTTATTACCAATAGTAGATTTTTTGGGGTATATTACCGGGAATGTCATTACCTCCCTTCCCTTAGGTATTGTAACATTATCGGCATTTTAGACTAAAATGCCCTTGAATTTTTATTTTTTTCAAAAATATCCTTCTTCTGTCATTGAATAATAAAAATTCTACGAAAGTTAAATTACAAATTTATCCTTAAATTATTTTATATTTACAAAAAAAAGTCTATAATTAAAATTTTATATGAAGTTCAGGGGTTAAAAAAAATTTATCCTTTCATCAAACCTTTTTTATATTTTTAATTTTGTAAAAAAATTATATAAATATTATGAATTTAATTTTTTAAAGAAAATATATAAATATTTTACAATTTGTAATATTATACAAATATATAATAAGGACAATTTAGTCAAATATATATTCCAATAATCTTTTATTCCTTTAACCAAACACGGTAATCTTACATTCCTGCTAAACCAACCAAACACAAAATACAACATTCCCAGTAATCCTATTCCCTGGTAATCTTTTGTTCCCACTGGTAATCTTACATTCCGTGAACCAAACGCACCCTTAGTGTATTACTTGTGCAATATGAGGAGGAATATGTCCCCAGGGAATAAAATCTGTCTTTTGTACACAAAAGTCAGATCATTCTTTTGCTTGATTACTGACATACTAAAATAGGTTTCATTGTGGTTCATCTTAGGTATCTGATATATACTCCATATCCTATTTCTTGGGATGCCCATGCTGGTTCAGCTATTTGGCAGTTCAAAAAAGTTTGAAGACATCTTTTTAGGAAAGCTGGTTGGTTATTAGTTTTATATTATATAAATCAATCTTAAGGGTATAGTTGATTTCACCAAAAATATCTACCGCAGAAATTTAACTCATGTTGGAAATTTTAGCTCAAGCATTTGGATATGCAATTTCTGTTTTATACTATGGCCACATAGCTAGAATATTGGTTAGTAATTGATTTCTAGAAGCACATGGTTTAAGTGAATTTTGTAAAATATTGGCCACATAGCCAAACTGTACGCAGCCCGGTTTGAAAAGCTAAGTTATAGCTTGTATGCAAGAAAGCAACTGTTGTGATAAGAAGGAACTTGAGGCAATTGTTATAGTGGTCATGCTTATTGACGTGAAGAATGTGTTTGGAATTTTAAGATATAGTTTTGGGTAAAGAAGGTTTCTTTACGAATTTTGTGGGGTCAATTCTTTTTTTTTTGATAAAAATTGGAGGTCTCATTAAAAACTCCCTTCATATTCGTCCACATACTAACAAGTATGTTAACGAACTTTGGAATGAAGAAAAGAGTACCTCATATTTCATTAAATAAAACACCCAGTACATTTGAAAACATAGAATACCCTCATGCAGGGATAGGCACCATTACAAAAAACTAGAATCACCTAAAACTCTCACCTCAACCACAAAGCCCCATAAACAATCATCCTATTCCTAAGTTACACCTCTAGCAAAAGAAAAACCACCCAACACCTAAAGACATAACAGAACAGTAAAACAACACCTGCAATCGTTAAAACGAATTCATCCGCCTCTGAAGAGAACTCCCCTAAATGAACCATCACTATCCAATGCCACCAAAACGAATTCAGCTCCTAAAGATATCTTCAATGGAATAAAACCAAACTTCCTTCCCAACAATCAATCTGTCCTTGAAACTTTATTCAAAACTCCTTTTGCTTATCTTTCTTCACCACATGATTTCTACTTAATTTCCCAGGGAAAGGGGGCACTGCTGAGTTATCTTCCTGTAATTGTATTGGGTCACCGAGTAGACCATTAGAAGGAAAGAGACCCATCATAAGAACATCTTCCGAGGCCCGGGGGTTGACTCCATCAGAAGGGTCAACTGATTTATCAACTTGATGCTCCATGATATTTATGTCTGAATGATCTAAAGCCTTCATTGAATGAAACCCTGAATCTGAACAAGGGAATGGAGACAATCCTAACCCAACACCGACAAACTCGCTTTTAATTAGATCATCCTCACCAAATTTGTTACTTGAATTCTCAACACCTTTAGCACTCTTCAGGAGTGGAACCTTTTCTAGGTTGTTCGTCAGTGCAATTTAAACAGAGGATTCCTGACTGAGAAGTGTCCGGTGAAGCCCCAAGAGAACAAACAAGATCTAAAGAATCATCGACTTCCTCAAGGACCCAAGGCTTTGGTTTGAAGGAAAGCTCAACTTCATGCACCAGGATTTTAAAGAAATTAGCATCGACCTTCAAACCCACCGACTTATCAATTATCACTTGAGCCTTTGTGAGGATTTGAATTTTTGCCCGATCAAAAGACGAAAGAAATTGAGAGCTTTCGTCGATTGCTAATAATTTCCCCCACCTTGCTACAATGTTCTTGAAAGTACCCTAATTCCAAGTGTGAAAAGGATTCGTTCGCAAACTACCCACACTCGACGACACTCCACCACCAGACTCTCCGACCAATCTGCAACTCTGGAAAACCACTCTGCAAGAGTATCTGATTTTTCATTCTTCACACTTCTCAACGTAACATAGTTTTCAAAAATCAATATAACTACATTCCCAGCAGCTCTCATTAACGAGAAACCAGCGAGGCCTTTGTTTTGCATTTGGCTAGCAAGATTGCCGATTTTGATAAAGTTCTTGCACCACCTCATTAGATAGTTTCCCAACACTTGAAGTTTAGCTTCGTCAACACCACCTTCTACTGCATAGAGATTATTCCTTGTAACTACTTCCATCCCAGTCTTTCGGACGACTGGCGAGGACTTTCTCCAATAAGACTATCGAGGCTTGTATTTAGCCAAAGAGAGACCAATTTTGCTATCATCAATGTGATAACCATTCATTTTTGAGATCACTTTCCTGGCTTCTTCAAATGTTGCAAAGCTTATGAACCTTAAACGAATCCCCTTTGTATTTCTTTTGGTTGGAATGAATGCATCAATTACTTGACTGTGGGTACAAAATAAAGATCCAAACCTCTTCCAATGGATCTTTTCTGGTAAGTTTTCAATGTATAACATATAACATATAACATCCAATTCTGTACCCATTACTATTTTTTGGGTGGCCTTCATTCCACCAATTATTATTACCGATTCTCCCATTTCTTACTACTGCATCAAACTTGTCACCACAACACCCATACTCCATTGAGACACACCCACGTTAGAAAAGACCAAACGGACGCCACCACCAGGTTATAGAGAAGAGCTGAGAGTAGACAGAAAAGCACACGCAAGACGAGAAATTCTTGGGTCTTCTACTGGGACGCTGTGAACCACAAAAGAAAATGTGCAGTGGGGCTTTTACCAGGACATGCACGAGCTATATCTTATGGGTCTTGGACGGGGACAACAAAAAACACCAAAACGCGTCGGAGAAGGTGAAAAGTTGCAGCCTACAACTTGGGATCTACGTCGGAGAAATTTTCATCTATACTCATGTAATCATCATTTTCCTGATACTTAAATTTAACACCAATGCAGAAAGTTAGAGAGAGAGAGAATGAGTTTTCGAAAAGCAAGTTTTCTGTTAACAAGTTTAGAGAGGTCCATGGAGGAGTTTTATGGTCAGCTTTTGTTGACAATCTTAGTAAGCAAGTGCGTCGTAGTGAGTTATGGAACCGTTTTAGTGTTTATGGGAAAGTTATTAAGGTGTTCATTCCTCTTTTTAATAACAGACCGAAGTATAAGGTTAGTACGTTTGCTTTTGTCCACTTCGCTTATAAGGAGGATCTGTGTAATGCAGTGGAAAATATGAACAATGTCCTGTTTGATGGAAGGAGAATCTCAGTGTCTATAGCTAAGTATCAGAAAGCCTCTCCGTTGAGGAGGCAGGTAGATGAGAGGGTAGATGGTTCATCTAGTGGGGCATCAAGGAGGGAAAATGTGGGAAGAGTTTTGTCTAATACTGAAAGGGCTAGGAAGATGGAGTTGATGAGTAGGTTTTATGATGGTAGGACTTTTAAGGATACGGTTGTTGGGGTGAACAAGGTTCCAGAGGTTGTCAAGAAGGACAATTTTTTACCTATGGAGGAGAGGAGAAAACCTATGGATGTTTTTATTCCGGTGGATGATAGGGTTTGTTGAGATCGTCTCTTACCGGGATTTGCAAAGCAATATTTGAAGTAGATTTTGTGCAGAAAGCGTTAAGAAATGAGGGTTTCGATGTTAAGGTCGTTCGATGGGGCTTTGCGAAAAATGCTTGCCTGGTTGTTTTCCAGTCGGCGGAGGAAAAAGGAGGGTGACAGAAGGAAACTGGGAAGCTCTATCTTTCTGGTTTGAGTATTTGGAACCTGTTTTGGATGAAGGTGGCATCCCCCAACCTTTTTGTATGGTTTCCATTATTAGAGTTCTATTAAATTGCTGGTCGTTCCTTTCTTTACTAGTTTGGCATCTAGGTGGGGGGAGTTAGTGAAGATCAAAGACGAAACTGCCCAAAGAGTGGACTGCAGGGTGGCGCATCTGCTGCTTAGGGTCGTCAGTCCTTTTGACATCCCTGACCATATGAGCGTGAACACTTATGGGAGGAAATTCCTGATCAAAATTAAGGTGGAATGTGGTGATGATTTTTTTCCTGAGTTGTCAGGATTGGTGGAAGAGGATGTTCCAGAGGTTCCTGGGGCGGGGAGTTCCGCTAAGTGCAGTCAAGAAGATGTTCAGGTGCAGAATGGTTGGCACGTGGGTTGTCAGGACAAGTCAGGAGCTCATTCTAGGCTGTTGGAATGGGCCCAAGGCTCCCACCATGACAATGTCTTGGGAAATGGGAAAGGTTTCAATGGGTGTTCAAATTCAATATTTAATTCTTCGGTGGACAAGTGTAGAGGAGTGGAAGATGCAGAGGTTGTCTCCACCCAGCATGGAAAGTCGGAAGGCTTTATTGGAGGAATAGAAGGTGGAATGTGTATGGGGGGTGAGTCTCTTGAGCATGATAAAGTTGACTGGGAGAATGGGCTTCGGATAGGTACATCAAGTCCAGTGTTGAGTGGTCTGGACCCAGTTATTGGCCAAAAATTCTGTTCTGCTGCAGATAAGATTAACGATCCAGCTGGGATTGATGGTATGGGGTCTGTTAAAGTGGTTAAGGTGGCAAGTTCATCAGGTGGTTCACAGCCTCGGTCTGCAAGTTCTTTGAAGTCCGGCCCGGTTCGCAGGAAGTTAGTTAGGAGTTTCAAGAGGTTTTACTGCAGGTCTAAGAGAAGAAAGTTGTGGATTAAAGACGTGCAGGCTTGTAAGAAGGGTTCTCGAAGGGAGTCCAGTAAGGAGTTAAGTAGGGCTGCAAGTTCCAAGGGTGGGAATTCTGAAATTCCAGTAGTTGCTGGGTCTTCAGAAAGAGACAATGGTGGTCCAAGGATGAGGAGTCTTAATAGGAGATTTAGAAGATCACTCTTTAGGGAAGCTGTGGAACATGCCAGTGTGTCCACATTATCCTCATCAGCTTTTCCTGTGTTGTTGGAAGAAGCTGTTGCTACATGGGAAATTAGTAAGATTCTGGGTGTTTCTTTCAAGGAAGGGAAGGATGCTTTTTTACAAAAGATTATGGACTTGGAAAAAGGCTCGAGTGCGGTCAGCTGAGGTCGGGGGCAATTCATAGGTTTTTTCTGGTTTTGTCATATAAGTTAGAATGCAAAGGCTTATTATTTTGTCTTGGAACGTTAGGGGGTTGGGTAAAAAAGAAAAGCAGAGAGCTGTTCAGAAATTAATCTCAGAGAAAAAACCATCTTTTCTTTTTCTTCAAGAAACAAAACTTGAGAAGTTACCTTTCGCTTTTTTAAGGAGTGGATTGAATAAGTTGCAAGGTTTTGTTGTGTCTCCAGCAGAAGGCTCTTCAAGAGGTATTTTTAGTTGTTGGGATGAGTCTGTTTTTGTGTTAGAAGAGCATCATATTCATAAGAGTTTTAGCAGTGGTCGGGAAATTTAAGTCCAGCCGACTTAAATGTGGGTTTATAAACGTCTATGGTCCTTCTGTGGAAGAAGAGAAGGCAAGGTTTTTTGAAGAACTGGGACTGTTCATTAATGTTTCCAATGTCCCTTTGTGCGTGGGAGGAGATTTCAATGCCTACTTAACAGAGGATAAGAAGGATGGTATGGCTCAAAATAGGAACTCGATGGAAATCTTTAGGCTTTTTATTCAGCAAACGGGTCTTATTGATTTGCCTTTAATAGGGGGGAAATTTACATGGAGCAGCAATCGGGATGTTCCAACTGTTGTTAAACTAGATAGGTTCCTGGTTAATGTCAGTTTCTCAGAAGAATTTCACTGTATCAACCAATTTTTACTGCCAAAGTCTATCTCGGATCATAATGCTATTGTTCTTGAGAGTGGGGAAGATAATTGGGGAAGAGGCCTTTTAGATTGTTCAATTATTTAATGTCTGAGGATGGTTTTGAAGAGAAGGTGGTTGAGTCTATTAAGGAGTTCAAGGAGGAGAAGAAAAAAGCTGGAATTTTGAGCATTCTAAGTAATACAAAGTCAGCCATTAAGAGCTGGTCTGGGGTAAGGAAACAGTTTCCACGGCTGGATATTGCTGCTCTGGAAGATAAAATTCATCAGTTTGAATTAAGTTTGCAGCAAAATCAGAGTGCCAATGTAGATGTCAATGCGGCAGAGTTGAGGAAATGGAGAAATGAATTGTGGAAACTTTACAGAGTTGAGGAGCAAATTTGGTTTCAAAATTCAAGAGAAAAGTGGGTGAAAGATGGAGACCGGAATTCTAAGTTTTTCACACAAGTGCTTCCATTAGGAGGAGGATGAATTCTATGAATGCAATTCATGTTGATGGTAAAATTATCAAAGATCCGGTTATTATAAAGTCTACTGTCAGAGAACATTTTTTTAAAGCTTTTAATCATCGTTCTACCTTGGAGGTGGAGGATATTAATTTGAACTTCTCAAGAATTTCTCTGGAGCAGAGTCTGTTGTTAGAGAAGGAGTTTACGAAAGAAGAGATTTGGGATACCATAAACTCGTGTGATAGTAACAAAGCTCCTGGGTCAGATGTTGAATATGGGTTTTTTCAAAAAATTCTGGCCTCACTTGAAGAGGGATATTTTGAAGTTTTTCCATAATTTCTTTTTGGGAAAGGAGTGGGAGAATGGCATTAATCATTCTTTCATTACCTTAATCCCAAAGGTTCTAATATTGGGGGTCTGGATGATTTAAGACCTATTTCTCTCGTAGGAGGGATGTACAAGATTCTGTCCAAGTGTCTGTCGAGAAGGTTGAGAGGTTGCATCAAGGATATTAACAGTGACTCACAATTTGCTTTTATTTCGGGTCGACAAATTTTGGATTGTTCTTTTATTGCTAATGAAGGTATCGACTTGTGGAGGAAGAAAGGTTTGAAGGCTTGTGTCTTTAAGGTGGATTTTAAGAAGGCTTATGATACGGTAGATTGGGACATTCTCTTTAAAGTTTTGGATAAAATGGGTTTCGGATCAAAATGGTGTAGCTGGATTCGGACTTGTGTCACTACAGCTTCGATGTCAGTGCTGGTTAATGGTGTTCCTACGGATGAATTTTCGTTGTCTAGAGGTCTTAGACAGGGCTGTTCCCTCTCCCCTTTGTTGTTTAATCTTGTTGGTGAATTGCTTAATCTTCTGATTATCCAAGCAGTCCAGTCAGGCATGTTTTGTGGCCTGACAGTTGGCAAAGACGAGAATGTTGTTAATTTGTCTCATCTGCAATTTGCAGATGATCTCATCATCTTCTGCAATGCATCGAAGACTCAGATTCTTAATGTAAAGAGGGTTCTTCGAGTTTTTGAAGTTATGTCAGGCCTTAAATTGAATCTCACTAAGAGTAAATTATTTGGGATTAATATTTCTGAGGAAGTGTTTACTCAGTGGGCTAATGCTATAGGTTGTTTGGTAGGACATTTCCTGTCCGAATATTTGGGGCTTCCTCTTGGTGCTAAGAGAAATTCCCAGCAGATGTGGGATCCGGTAGTGCAGAAGTTTTACAACAGATTAACAGGCTGGAAGGCTAAGACAATGTCTATGGCAGGCAGATTGGTCTTATTAAAGGCAGTTTTGTGTGCGTTACCAACCTACTATATGTCCTTGTTCAAGATTCCTGTTTCGGTATATGATAAACTCAATGCTATCATGGCTAGATTTTTATGGGGAGGAGAGGTTGAGGCCAAAAAAAATCATTGGGTTAATTGGTTGACAGTTTGCTCTGATAAACGGGTGGGTGGTCTTGGTGTTGTGGATCTTAATTTTATGAATAGAGCTCTACTTGGGAAATGGAGTTGGAGGTTTGCTAATGACTGCGATTCAGTGTGGAAAAAGGTAATCTGCAGTAAATATAAATTGGACTCTAGTTTTTTGTCGTTCAATGAAAAACTACCTACTAATGCTTCTTGGATCTGGAAATCGATGGTTAAGAACCATTTCAATGAGGATCAATTTGGAACTAAGTTTCGAAGTTTGTTTAATGTTAGGATGGGGAATGGTGGGAGTATCAGATTTTGGTTTGATAGTTGGGCGCTTGATGTCCCTCTTAAAGTGGTTTTCCAAAGATTGTTTGCTCTGTCGATAAACAAAACTGGGAAGCTTAATGAGTTTGGGGAGTTTCGGTCTTCAGTTTGGGTTTGGCATATTCAATTGAGAAGGAATTTAAGTGATTGGGAATTGGATCAGTTTGCTGAGTTAATGGATGTTATCCATAATTTCACACTAAATAATGAGATGTCAGATGGTATGGTTTGGAGAGGGAATGGGGAAGGAATTTTTTCTGTTAATTCGTGTTTGAAGTCTTGCTGTCCTGTTTTGACAGCAGATTCTTTTTGGATGAAGCACATTTGGAGGGGTTTGGTGCCTCCTAGAGTGGAGATCTTCATGTGGCAGGTCGTGTATCAAAGGCTGCCAGTTAAACTTGAATTACAGAAGAGAGGAGTTTCAGCAATTGTTGATGTTGTTTGTCCTTTATGTAAGAAGGTGGATGAATCCTCTTCTCATTTATTTTTTACTTGCTCGGTCGCGTGGTCTGTTTGGAATAATTTTTTGAGATTTTGGGGAGTTTGTTCAGTTTTACAAGCTAATGCTAAAAGTTTTTTGTTAGCTTGGGGAGATTTGGTGCCTAGTTCTATAATTTGGTCCTTCATTCCGGGAGTGGTGTTTTGGACAATCTGGAAATGTAGGAATGCGATTGTGTTTGATAAGGGGAGTTTAGATCAGACTGATCTTTTCTTTATGGCAAGATGTCGGCTGGCTGCATGGTTCTTAGCTGTCTATAAGGAGACGTCTATTCTAATGGACTGTCTTATTTGTGATCCTTCGCTTGGAGATTGTTGCGCTAATTCTAGATCTTCAGTCATTAAAATTAAGGCCTGGACTCGGCCTCCAAAGGGCTATATAAAGTTGAATGTGGATGCATCTGTTACTGCAGATTGGAGGAAAAGTGGAGTTGGGGGAATTCTAAAAGTGGAGAATGGCTCGGTGGTGGGGTCTTTTCAAGAGGCTTCTGGTCCGGGTCCTCCCATTTTGATAGAACTAATGGCAATTAAGAAGGGTTTGTTTTTCTTTGCTTCAATCCAGCAACAGTTTGAGGATCGCTTGATTGTTGAAACTGATAGTAAAATTGCGATGGACTGGATCAAGAACTATGATAGATGACCCAATGTATATGTAGACCTTGTGAACGAAATTGTTACTAAGTTAAGAGGTTTGGGAGGCATTATTAGATGGGTTGCTAGGTCAGCTAATGTTGAGGCTGATGCCTTAGCTAAGGCTGGTATTGGCTAGCTTTAAAGTCTTTTGGTTATGTTTGGGTTGTTATTTTTAAGCTATGGGTTGGTGTGTATAGGGAGTCTACATGATTGTTCCCTAAGTATTATGTAATTTATGCGTTTTAATGAATTATAAGGCACTCTTTCCCTCCTTCCGCTGATTAAGGAGCACTTTATGTTCCATTAATCATGAAGGGGTTTTAACGAGGCCTGCCATTCCTATCAAAAAAAAAAAAAAGGTTCAGATTCGGAAACACGGTGAAGAGACGAACCTCCCTGTGAAATTTGGGTTCGAACGACGGTCGGAAAGTGGCGGCGGACGACAGTGAGAAATGTCGGAGGATAGCGACGGCGGAAGACGTTGAGGAGCACTTAAGGGGGACAAACGACTGACACCTGATTCTTATGAGGAGCTAGAAGATCGCCTGGATTCTAGAGAGAAGCGGGAGCTTCTCTCATTTGTGGGGTCAATTATGAAAATCTCCTTACTAACAGTCTTTTATAGTTATGGGATTTCAAAGGTTTTTCATTAAGAATCTGGTGCTACATGTTAAATAAAATGTTTGGAAATGTCATTGATTGAGTCATTACTGCTAGGCATGTGCATTTTTTTTGTAATTAAATATGACTTCTCCAAGGACAAGTCGAATTTCAATGTACAGGTCTCTCTGTTCAATCATCTTAAAGGCTAGGAGAATTGGAAACTCTGATGAAAGTTACATTAGGATGTATGGTGTCCCTCTTGATATCTCCAAAATTGGCCCTCATTCATTATCTTTCTATCTGAGCTACGGCAACTTAGTTATCAGCACATCTTCAAAAACTTTGTAACACCCTAATCTGATCCGACTCAAATTTCGAAAAATCTAGGTATCACACGGAACTACCGAAACGACTAATCATTTTTTTTTCAAAACAATCATCGTATTCATAGATTAAAACCATAGTTTAAAACATAACAAAATTAATTTACAAAAGTGGAGAGTTCCCATAATTTACGTCCCAAATAAAAGTATTAAGTACATCAAAGTACTCCCTATGTGACCACTGGAGATCAAGTTGCAGACATACTTACCAATGGTCTACCTGGTAAGTATTTTCAGAAGTTAACAGGCAAGCTGGGGATAGAAGATATCCATGCTCCCCGCTTGAGGGGAGTGTTAGAGATTAGTTACCTAAGATAAGGAGATTGAGTTGGATTTGTAAATATTCTATTTAGTTAGTATCTCCAACCCTAAGGGATTGTTTTTATTACTAGAATTAGTCTCTTACCTAGTTTAGAAGTTACTTAAGATAAGGCTTAGGCTTGTATATATAATTGTAAGTTTCCTACACATTCAATGAGAGTGAATTACTTAAAAATTCATGGCTTTTGTCACAAATGTTCTTGCTTCTTATCACTAAAACTTTGGTTTTAGTCTTGATTGACCAGTCAATATCATGAGCTCACTGAAAGGTTGACCTTTTCTCGTAATAATCTAAATTTGCAATGGTAGATGTAATTTTGACAACTGAGTTTTCACTTGATTCCTGCTTATTTGGTTACGTAGTTCATGACTTTCAAATGTTCCTGATTTTTTAGAATAATTCAGAACCAGGCTTTAGAATTGCAGGTTAGTTTTCCTGTATTTGTTGCTGGTGTCTAGGGACCTATTCCTTTAATTTCCGTTGCATATTCATTTACATTTGAAAGATACTGTATCACGGTAATAATTTTATATGATGTGTTTCTCTTGATGGTATTTTCTATTAAACGTCTCAAACTTTTAGTGATCTCACTTGGGAAGTTCCTTCAGTTGTTTGAGTGAAGAGGGCCTTGGCTATTATCTTTTTCTTAGATGCAAATCTTTCTTGAATTTGTGTTTCCTTTATTTTCCTGTTATTTAGGAGCTTTTTCCCATACAAATTTTAAAATTTGTTGTCTTAAAAATAAATCAACATATTAATGAGAGTACAGGATACAGGTGGTAATATTTTTTAGTGCGCATGGGGTGCCACTTGCATATGTAGAAGAGGCAGGTGATCCTTACAAGGCTGAGATGGAAGAATGTGTGGACTTGATAATGGAGGAATTAGAGAAGAGGAAGATCACAAACGCATACACTCTCGCTTATCAGGTACTTATTGTTGGCATATTACTCCTTACCAATCTATTTCACTCTCTAGCAGATGGGTTTTCTCTAACTTTAGCAAAAGTTGGTCATAACCTGCGTTGGATTCCCCTGTTGATTTTCTTAAGATGAACGTTGATGGAGCAGTTAGGCTTGGAGGCTCGGGTGGAGGTATAGGAGGTATATTGAGAGATTGGGAGTGTCGTACACTTTTGACTTTTTCAGAGAAAGTTGACCAAGTACTCCTCCTCTAGCTGAATTAAAGGCTATTAAAAGGGGTATTGAAATTTTTCTGGCTTCAGTTTGGGTTTCTGTTGGGAGATTGATTGTTGAGAGTGATTGCAAGTCGGTAGTGGAATGGATTAAATCACCGGCTTTGGTTCCTGTTTTCTACTCGTCTTTGGTTAATCAGATTTTGACGCTTTCAAATGGCAAGGTTCATTCAGTGAGGTGGATTCCAAGAGCGAGCAATGAGGAGGCTGATAGCTTAGCTAAGAAAGGGATAGGTTGACTGTAAAGCCCTGTCACTGGATTTTCTGGTCTAGCTAGACGGTCTATTAGAAAATTGTTGTTAAGTTTTATGGGATGTATTGTTGTGTAGTGTTTAAATATTATGTAAGATTGTATTATCAATAAAGTTTTTAAGGCACTCTTTTCCTTCTTCCGCTGATTAAGGAGCTTACCCCTAAGCTCCTTTAATCAAGAAGGGGTTTTTAACGAGGCCATCCATTCCTATAAAAAAAAAGTAGAAGAAAGTCTCAATATAAATGCTTACAGCAATTCCAATTTTCTCTTCAGAAGATGCTTATGCTGTTAGGATAATGCTGTGATTAAATATAATTTTCCAGTATAACGGAATACAATGGGTAAACTGTATTTAACCTTGAAGTAAATTAAAGTTGCCTTAGGGTTCTTTATCATCTTAGGGCTGTTTGTGTTATATTTCTACTTTATGAGTACAGTATTTTTTGAAATTTGAGCCACTGAGACTTGGTCCAGCAGTTGTTAGTTCTCTTTAGAGTTTGTCTTAGATTCAAACCTTTACTCCCTTTTAGAATTCTTCTCTATGTTTCAAGAAACGACAGAAATTCGTTTGCTGAATTATGGTCTATTTATAGGTTGTTTTGAAAAGTCATTCCGTGTATTGTTGTAGTAGTTACCTTTTTTAGGGGGCAATGTTGGGTTTGGATGAATTTATAGTGAAGCAGGTTAGGTTGGGACTCAGATTTTTTGGATACAACTTAAAATATTTATTGTCCGTAGATATAAATAAGGATAGGTTAGAGTTTTGACGGTGAAGGGTTTTTCCACCTCTGATTCTTGTGTTTATATATCTCTTGACCATCAGTTTTTCCCACATGATTTTACTTGCTAACATATCTTGCACAAGTTCTCTATGATAGTACCTTCTTTTGTTAATGGTTGGTTAATGTTCCTGCAGAGCAGAGTTGGGCCTGTTGAATGGTTGAAGCCCTACACTGATGAGACAATAATTGACCTAGGGCGAAAAGGAGTTAAAAGTCTTCTGGCCGTACCAATTAGGTATTGTATTTTTCACGATGATATCGTGATGGGTAATGAAATCAAATAGCTCCTAGTTAAAATATTTCTAGCTGTGTCTTTTACATTTTACTTATGCCACAACTTCTTGGGCTATTGAACATGTAGCATTGATTATCCAAGCAAAATATGAAAATGTAGTTTCTTTTCAACATTTTGAGGTTTGACTTGTTGCTTCATAGGCCAGTAATTGGAACTCTTGAAGAGATTAATGTTGAGTATAAAGAATTGGTTTTTTATCATCTGATTGTGTAATGACATCACATAGCTTATATTGACTTTTTCTAGTTGCATTTTTTGGTCGACCATCACCTCCGCCTGGGCTGCTAAAACTTTGATATTTGATTCACAGTTTTGTAAGCGAGCATATTGAAACTCTTGAAGAGATTGATGTTGAGTATAAAGAATTGGCTTTAGAATCCGGTATACAAAATTGGGGTCGTGTTCCTGCATTAGGATGTGAGGCAATGTTCATTTCAGACCTGGCAGACGCCGTAATTGAGAGTCTTCCATATGTGGGAGCTATGGCAGTTTCAAATCTTGAAGCTAGACAGGTACTTTAAAGCTTTCCACTATATTCTTATAATTTAATAGAAGTGCCTTTTTTAGAGCATAAAAATATGGCTTGGGTTTATCGAATATACGAAGACTCAAATACGTTTTGTATGTATGCATGTTGCAACTAAGCTTATTTGCATGAAAAAAATGCATGGTTGCATCTTACATGACATGTGATGCCTTGATGTGTTTCATTTATTCACTTGAATGATGGGACTGTAAGGAACTTCAGAGTTCAGACCGTAGTACGGCATTACTGTTTCCTAAAATCACATGGCACCTTTTGAAATCTTGACGGGATAAATTAGTTTAGTTCTGGTACCCCACTGATGGTGCTTTTCTTCTGGTTAATGTTATAAAATGAACTCCCGAGTACGTGAACGATGAAAGGACTGTAATACCTCAAAGAAGAGTTAGGAATAAGATTGGGTTTTGTGGTGATACAAAAGTGACATCGTGTTGTTTCAATTGCAGAATGCCATGGTTTGACATTGTGTTTTTGTGCAGTCATTAGTTCCCCTGGGAAGTGTGGAGGAGTTATTGGCAACTTATGATTCACAACGAAGGGAGCTCCCACCACCTGTGACGGTTTGGGAATGGGGTTGGACGAAAAGTGCTGAAACTTGGAATGGCAGAGCAGCCATGCTTGCCGTGCTTGTGCTGTTGCTACTCGAGGTCACAACCGGAGAGGGATTTCTGCATCAGTGGGGGATATTGCCCTTGTTTCGCTAAATCTGACTGTCTCTCGTAATGAAGATAAGTGTAAATTTTGATATGATAAGCAGCAACTTACATACATTTGTATTGGAGAACATGTTCATTGGTAAAATACGTGGGAACTGGGTGTTGAGATTCAATGCATTAAAATCACACACTGATTCAGGGAATAGTTTTTAAGTCTTTGAGAAAAAGATCTGCATGCAAATTAGTTGTGTGTGTGAAAACTGAAAAGGGAATGTCTTCAGTCAATCTATATTATCTCTCTTTCTTGACAATGGAGATCATTTATCTACATCACATATAAAGCTTTGTTGGTATAACGGGTCAATTTGATACCGAATCAGTTGGTAAATTATTAAAAAAATCTCTATTTTTGAAAACTAATATTATTATAAGGATGTTTTTATCTTTTGGGTAAACTACACAAATGGTCACTAATGTAAGTTTTTGTTTTTTTCAATAAAGTTTTAAAAGTAATAAATCGGTCACTAACGTTTTTTATTTATAACAAATTGTTCACTCAATGTTAATATAGGTGACGGAAAGCTTACCTAGCCTATTAACCGCTTATTTAGACCGTTGATTGCCACGTACTCCTTGTCGACCTGCGCTTAATAACCCTATTTCACCTTCATCTTCCCCCTCCTAACACAACTTTTTGTTGCATTAAAGCTTTAACAAAAGAAACAAGGAAAATAATTGAAGAAGGAATAAGGGAACTTGTTCAGTGGGAGAATCCTTCAAGCCATGTAAACTTGCATGAAATCTTATGTAAAATACATGCTTTATATAGTTAATTGTAATTATATCGTGAGAAAGTATATAATTAGTCTGAGAAAGAGATATTAACTCTTAAGATTGAAGGTGAGAAAAAGAGAAAAGATGGGACCTGCAACAAAGAGTTTGGTGTTAGGAGGGTGAAGATGAAGGTGAAACTGGGTTATAAGCTTGGGTCAACAAGGAGTACAACCTGGCAATCAATGGTCTAAATAAGTGGTTTCATCACCTATAATAACATTAAGTGGTCAATTTATTATAAATCGAAAACGTTAATGACCAATTTGTTCCTTTTGAACTTTAGAGAGAAAAACAAAAACTTACTCAAATATTAGTAACCATATGTGTAGTTTACATCTTTACATATTTTTATATAAATTTTAAATAAAATAAAAATATTATTTGACAGTTGAACATAGGAAACCAATAGATTCATATTAAATTCTTTTATCATTCCACTAATAATTAGGTAGATCTGACTGAAGGAAATGTTGGGTTTCTTTGTTGCTATCATAAGTTGTGTTATGGCAATGGTTTCAGCGGCTGTCCAGGTTTGCTGTTTTCTTCCCAACTTTACTTAAGCAGAGGAGGACCCAATTGGATTCTGTATAATATCATAGCTATCTATTCCTATTAAATATGATTCCTAGTGTTATATACTCTACTTTTTTTGGTTACAAAAAGACGCTGCAAAGCAGTGGAATTAAAACTCTTGGCTTGACATATCCAAATTCACCAACAGCCTACACTCATCCGGAGGTTGGGGAAGCAGGTAAAGGTCGTTGCTGTCTTTACGAGCAGCATGGAAAAGGGCGTCCGCAACCTTGTTGGCTTCCCTGTTAACATGCTGAAGCTTGATGCTCCACAAGCGGTGGAATAACCTGTGAATTCTGCGAATAATGGAAGCCTCGTGAACCAGAGAGGGCTGCTTAGAGAGTCCACGACCTCTCTGCTATCAAATTCCACTTCAAGATCTCTAAAGTCCCGCTCCCAAGCTATGTAGAGACCATCCAAAAGGGCCTAAAACTCGGCATGGAGAGCCGAGCATTTTTCAATGTGACGATGAAGCCGATAATCTGCTGACCGTTATCGTCCTTGAAAACTCCACCAGTCGCAGCGGCCATAGTGTGCGGATTCTTTGCTCCATCAGTATTTAACTTTACCACTCCATTCTTAGGAGTTCTCCATCTTTTCTTAGGGGTTAACATAGGATGAACAGTTTGGCTATCTCCAGCTTTAGCTTTAATGGCATGTGCCCAGACACGAGCGGAGTTGATGATTTCTAGTGAAGACCAGACCCGCCCATTAAATACTAAACAATTACGGAGTTTTCAAAGACGTCAGGCGATAATCCCGAACATACGCCTCCAGAGATAATCTTCTTTATTAAGACCTACATTGGAAGAAATATTAGCAGGAAACCAGTCCAGCAAATTTAAAGAGTAGAAGGGAGCCCTGCGGTTATTAGTAACGATCTGGTCCCAAACCATTCTCGCTGCGGGACAGTCACGAAGGACATGAACGACGGTGTCCTCACTGGTATTACAGACCGGGAAGGTGGAGACTCAAGATATGCCACGTCTAGCACGTTCCGAGTTGGTCATGAGACGATTTTGGATGGCCAGTCAAATAAAATGCTTCACCCTTTGCGGACCATCATAGTCCCAAGCAATTTGCCACCTTTTATCTTTGTTATCCCATGAGCCTCTTTGCATTAAATGAAAAGCTGACATAACAGAACAATCTCGTTTGTCCAACCAGCTCCAAATGGGTTGATCAGCGCCCATCTCGTTACTAGGAGGAGGGATGGCCAGAACCCACTGAATAGTGTCCTCATCAAGATGGTTCCTGAGCTTCTAGATATTCCAGTTGCCATCAATCCCGACGAAATCACGAACCATGACCTGGTTATCATAAGGATGGGCAGAGTTCACCATGGTGTTAAGCGGTTTCGAAGTGTGGATCCAAGAGTCCTCCCAAAAGTTAGTAGCTTTACCGTCATCAATGGACCAACAAATATTCTCACGGAAAATATTCCAAACCCGAGAGAGGGACTTCCAAGTAAAAGAGTAATTCATAGAGACAATGTTCGTAGGACAAAGCTCTTGTACTTCGAACGGAGGATCGTCACCCAGAGAGTATCCGTTTTCATTAAAAGGTTATAACCTAACTTCACAAGGAAAACTTTATTTGGACAGTGTCAGGTCTAAGACCGAGACCACCATGATCGGTAGGTTGACAACAAGTGTGCCAATTGACTAGAGCAACTTTAGGATTATCCGTGGTACCACCCAAAATGAAACGACGAGCGATTTACTCGATTTGCTGGCATATCCCTTTAGGTAACATCACCGTTTGTATAAAATAGTTTGGAATGGCCAATAGCGTTTCTTGAGCGAGAGTGACACGCTCCGCCTGAGAGAGCTTAGTGGCCTCCCAGTTGTTCGGTTTGCTCTTAACCCTCTCGATAATAAACTGGAAAGTGCTTTTTGTGACCCACTTATGAAAAAGAGACATGCCTAAATCACTTCCAAGGTCAAGCGAATGTTGGCATCTTAGTTGTGAACGGATATTGGTAGCAAGGCTCTCCTCAACATTAGAAGAGAAGAAAATTTTAGTCTTATTCGTGTTCACCTTGTGACCCGAAAACCTGCTGAATTGATCAAGAATAGCACCAACAAGATTAGCATATGTATCTGTCGCTTTGTACAAAAATAAGGAGATCGTCGCAAAGAATAAGTGTGAAAGCTTAGGTCCTCCACGAGAAAGAATCATTAATTCCTAGAGGCCAACATCCATAGCATACTGCAAGCTTTTCCCTAGACGTTCCATGCATATAACGAAGAGATAAGGGGACAACGGATATCGTTGGCGCATGCCTCTAGACGGCTTGAAGGCCTTCGAGAGAGAGTCGTTCCACTAGATCCAAAAAGACGAAGTTGTGACAGAGCTATGGATATTTTCAAGGCAACCCAAATCACGAATGGATCAAAGAGAAAACCCCAAGCGACTCTATCATAAGCATTCTCAATATCCACTTTAAGGGTCATCCATTTGGTATTCCATTTATTCTTTCGCATAGAGTGAATAACTTCTTGTGCCACCATAATATTATCCGTTAAAACTGCGACCTGCAATGAAACTGGTTTGGTTAGAAGCAATAATTTTAGGGAAAATGATTTTAAACCTATTGGATATGATTTTCATCACAAGTTTATATAAAAAAGTACACAAACTTATAGGTCTAAAGTCAGTGAAAGAATGAAGGCACTCCCTTTTAGGAATCAGGACCAAAATGGTTTTGCTGAATTCCATGTCCATTTGCGCTCCATTGAAAATATTCTTAACCCAATTGCAGATTGAGTTTCCCACTGTATTCTATTGGTTTTGAAATAAAAGGGCATTCAAACAGTTAATACCCAGAGACTTGAGAGGGTTCATATCAAAGAGCGCCTGTTTAATCTCCTCGTCCATCACTGGAGCTTCAAGCATTTGAGTATCCTTAACGGGAGTTTAGGGAAGGCGTTTCGGATAGGAAACGGCTCCGGGAAAGTACCTTCGTCACGGTAAAGGGACTCAAAAAACGTTGAAGCCTCATTTCTTAGCGTGTCCTCATCATAGCACCACTCTTCGCGGCTGATACAGACAGCTTGAATACGACTGAACTTTTGACAAGCAAAAGCATGATTATGAAAAACCCTCATGTTGCAATCTCCCTCATATAACCAAGTGATTTGAGTTTTCTACTTCCAAAGCATTTCTTCTTGATCCAGAATAACCTCTAATTTAGTGCGTAAATCTATCTCCACCTCTTGAAGATTAGTACTAGCATTCTGTCCATCGCAACTTGAATGGAAGAGATTTGACTCTTCAGGTTCTTCTTTTCTTGACATATATTGTCAAACACTTTCTTATTCCAGTTACGAAGAGCCTTAATGAAACCCTTGATATTAGTCTGCAAATTCCCCGCATTGATGAAATTATCTTTAACAAAGGAATTGAAATTTTGATGTTTTATCCAGCCTGCGAGAAAACGAAAGGGTCTCGGCACAAAACTGTTAGAAACAATGGAAGTACGGAGAAGAATGTATCGGTGGTTCGATTTAAGTTGGGGAGATGGAACATCGTTGTTGAAGGAGCAACATTATTCCATTAATCATTAGCAATAACTCTGTCCAAGCGTTCAAAAGTCCCCCCTCGCCTCTAGGTAAATTCGGGGCCTTTGAATCCGAGATCGAACAGATTGTAATCATGAATAAAGTTTGAAAAGCTTACATCCCGTACCCCGGTGGTTACTCCCCGCCTTATCCAAACTAGAGAGGATGGCGTTGAAATCCCCACTTAAGTGCCAAGGAGTAGCGTTAGTAATCTTTAAGGCAATGATATCCCTCTAAAGGGCTCTTCGCTTCCTTCTTTCAGGGTTACCGTACACGACAGTGAGTAAGAATGGGAAAAACCATGCTTACTAGAAATTTCCAAATGGACAAACTGTGGATGAGCAGCCAAGATTCTAGCAGAGATAGGGGTATTCCAAAGGATCCAAATGTCGCCCGAAAAACCTATGGCCTCCACTCTGTAGCATCACTCGAATCCGAGTTTCAAAATAACCTTATCAGCTTTAGGACCGCTGATCCTGGGCTCCAAAAGAGACACCATTTTTTGTCGTATTTCTGCATATACTCTCTAAAAATACAAGGAAATTTGCAACTACCTATTCCCTGACAGTTCCACGTTAGAAGCGAAAAATCCATGGAAAAGACAAAGGGAGAAAAGTTACCAATTACTGGTTTGTACCAGACAGGAGTTATGAACTTTTACTTTCCTCCGATTGGGAGTGAACTTGGTTTTGAATGTCCAACAAGACTTTATCTATGGCTTCTCGAACCAGAGGTTTGTTAGGATGATTCTTCTTCATCCGAACTCCTTTAGAATGAATGACGTAGGTAATTGTCCTTTCTTTGGCCATCGGTTGACGATGGGCTCTATGAAGCCTCGGGGAAGCCAGATCAGGCGGAGAAAGGCTCAAATGGAAAGAGATCACCTTGTTCATTGATGTGTCAAGGGTCGTCTGCCCTATCCTTCCTTCAACCCCTAGATAATTTTCAAACATGGAATTAAAATTAGTTGAATAATTTAAACCATTAATACTCACCAGGTTGGGAGTTTTGGGCAAAGGAGATTCCAAACGATTAGAGTTTAAGGCCGCTGGGGTCTCATTGCTCGAATTTCCAGCAAGACTGGATGGTGGGGAAGGAATACTAGCGTCGTGAACGTGCATGAGATTGTGCACGGTTGTAGTAAATTGTCACGTGAACCTTATTTGGTCCCACCTCCTTGGTCGATTAGTCTGTGTGTTTGATAGGGGTGCAACTGGACGGGGACGGTTTTCATTCCGTCTCCGACACTTGTGAGTAGGGAATCCCCATTATATTTTTGAGTTTTTATTTTCTCATCATCATTATTTTTGGTTAATCCTCATTTAAAAAAATAAATAAATATTTTTTAAATTAATATAACACCTAAAACTTATAAGATATATAAGATTGTCTCAAATTAGTCTATGTCCATAATATGAAAGTTTCAAACGTCAATATTCATCTAACACTCAATGTATATTTACAATTTTAAATGTTTTTAATTTCAACAAATCAATCTATATTAAATGAGAAAAGATTTAAACTTCAATTTTAATTATAATATATTTTTAAACTTTTGTAAAATATCAAGGATCCTTATAGTTATTCACACGGATACGATTCAGTTATACCCATGGAATCCATTTGAGCTTCGGAGATTAAACTTTCCATCCCCATCTCCGTGGGTAAAAATCTCGGTTATTCTCAATCCTGTCGGTTCGGATCCCTACTGTTTTTGGTTGCCCCAATTGCCACCCTAGTGTTCGGTACGTTTCCCAGATTTTGAAGGAATAGATGGAGAACTTGGACTCGAAGGGGTGTCAAGATTTTTGCCTCTAGGTTTGGAATCTTGTTTCTCTGTGGATATGGTAAGGTTTTCCAACTATACAAGCGTCACTTTATCTTTGGGAATATCCATTGAAGGCGTGTCAGCAACATTCTCTCCCTGAATTTCCTTTGTGCATTGATCGGCTTTCCTTTGAGGGTGGAATTATCATTTAACACATCGAATATGGCTCCGGATTTATCGGATCCTTTAGAAATTTCCCTTTTCTTGTCCATCCCCGTGGTTTATCACAGGCTTTGCCGTACAACGACCATCCAAGGGCCATACAGTTCTTCTTCCACCGACTTGTTTGTGATAACTGGCGAGTTCTCGAAGGAAGTCGAATGGGGATTATTAGGAAGAGGTGACGAGACAAGGTTGGTAGAGGTGATATCCCCGTTTGTATGTTCAAGGATGGTAAACGGGCATGCCTCTTTCATATATCCAAACCTCCCGTACGAAAAACAAATTTGTGAGTGGTTTTCATACTCCACTTTTTGAATTTCATTTTCAATGACCACTTGGGACACTAAAGGTTGCTTCAAACCCACATACACAGCTATACGGGCGAAACGTCTTCTGTTATTAGTGTCTTTGTGGAAATCGAGTTTCACCACCTTTCTAATCAGCTTACCCATTCCCATTAAAATGAATTTTTTGTACATGAACTCTGGAAGACCTGGAAGCCGAATCCAAGCAGGATACGGCTGTGACGTACTGAAATTGAAGGACCAAGGTTGGACCGTCAGGTATTGTCCATAAATGATCCAAGAACCATCTGTTAAAACCTTCCTATAATCTTCTTTGGATTGAAATCTAGACAGAAAGTAGTCATTCTCAAGATCCATAAAAGGTTGGGAAGGACGCCAGAGCGCAAAGACTTTATTAGTAAAGGCATTCAAACCAATATTGCGGCCAAGAAGTTTCAAAACAACGGTATTAGTCATGCTTGCTTCCATCAATTTGTATGGTCGTTCAGAGAATCGGATGGAGGGTAAGTCATGTTGTATCCCGGTGATGATATCGTCATCCATGATATCTATATCCTCTTCATCCTCCTTAGCAATAACGAAACTACCAGAAGCTTCATTAGGTTTTCCAGGTTGCAGCATAAGATTTCAAAGAGGGCTCTTGGTTGTCAATCATCATTTTTGCGTCTTGATTAGCTTCATTCTCCGTAGGCTTGAGACGAACCTTTCTGGTTAGATCAGAGTTCGTCGGAGGAGACCAGTCTTCAGTCATTTTTGTTAATTTTGTCTTCTAGACACTTGATTCACCCATCTTTCTTTTCTTATATTCTCTACTTTTACTTTAGATAATAAGGAAAAGTTTTAATTAAGTCATCAAATGTAATATATATTTTTCTTGTAATTTTTTAGAACTTGATGTGGGTTGTTACAACTAATGTAGTATAATTGATTTATAATTTATTTTAGTAAAGTCAAGGGATGATATTTAGAATTATTATTTTTTGTCGATCAAGTAATATAGTAAGATACACTTGACGGTAGAGTTTTTTCTCACTATGAATCTTTAATAAAAAGAATAAACTATACGGGTGACCACTCAACTATGAACCAAAAAACCACACCAAAAAACCACTAAACTTTAATTTCTCATCATGCGTCGATTTTAATTTCAATTGCACTAGTAGATTATTAAAATACAAACGGTGTAATAACATGGAAAAAATTACATCATATGATGAGGTGCCTAATACAATGTTTAGACACTAGGCTTGTAAACGAATTAAACGTTCAGTGAACTGTTTGTGAATCGTTTAGCGGGAAGTTCGTTTATTTATTGAATGAACGAACATGAACAATATTTTGTATTCGTTTAATTAAATGAACAAACATGAAGAGAGAACTCTTTCGTTCATTTACGTTCGTTAACGTTCGGTAATATATTCGTTTATGTTCTTTCATTTATGTTCGTTCGTTTATGTGCGTTCATTTATGTTTAACCCAATCTCTCTAGACACATTTAAGATATTAAAGTCCATTAAATTTTAATATGAAACTCATAAATATTTTAAAAATCAATTAATTTTAAGTACAAATAAAAAAAAACTCAAAATTATTAAATAAAATATAATCCTAAAATTTTTAGGAAGGAAAAAATCTATTTTCATTTATGTTCATTTATTGTGTTCGTTTACATTCGTTCGTTTGTGTTCATTAATATTCGTTTATTGTTTTCATTTATGTTCGTTTACATCCATTTGTTTATGTTCGTTTATCATCTAAATGAACGAACATGAACACACATGAACAAACTACATTCTTTAAAGAACAAACATGAACAAAAAAAAAATTGTTTATGTTTGTGTTCGTTCATTTGTTTTGTTAAACGAACGAACATGAACATACTCTCGTTCATATTCATTTGGTTCATTTACAGCCCTACTAGACACTAAATATTATGAATATATCAATTTTATCACTAAAATTTTGAACAATTAACTTTTTAGCATTGCTCATTTTTTTTACACAACAAGATCTATATCAAAACATCCATATTTCACTTATCTTTATTTTTATAAGACTCACTCAAAATCGACAAAATTAGACAAAATTAAACAACCGTTGTAATCTATTATCTGCTTAATTACGTTGGCAGAGATGGTGGTGACAATAATGAGTCAAAGAGCCATAAATATAAGGGAGCATGTGTTAGTAACCACAACTGTGGTATGGTGTATAGGAACGAAGGTATTTCAAATGGCAAGTGCCGAGGCTTCCGCCGCCACCGCTGTTAGAATGTCCACTGCTTCGTGCTTCTGTTTCCCTTGGATGAATAAATAAAAGTACCCCTTAGTACTTGTTTGAAGAAAATTGTCGAATCATGCATGCATGATTCGGTTAAATAATAACATCCCACGTCCCATACTCATCTCAAACCAATGTGGCGCATGCAATGCAAACTACTGTCATGGGATTTAATGAAAGTTTTATAAATCAGAACCAATATTGAAACTGTAAAGGCTAAAAAATACCCTCTGACTTGAGTAAACAAAACGAAGAAACATGAGCAGTAAGAGCATATATGTTGATAGGAGGGCCTAAGTTTAATCATCGCAAGAAAGAAGCTACATACTAGCTTCCCCTTGTAGGACGACACACATGATTTCTTTTCCTAGCATGTTCTTCATTTTGGTGTTGTGTTCGACAAGCATGTCCATACCAGCAGTCCTCCCTTTGCGATGCATCAGGCAGTAGGTGCTATAATCATATGTCGAATCAGCAGTGAAGTAAGAAGAAACCAGTTAGGAAAATTAAACCAGCACCACAAAATCAATTATCTCAGATCTTATAATTTCATAATTATCAACTTGGGAAATAAAAAAATGCTTACATAAATGGGTAAAGATATCCGGTACCAATACAAAAGAAAGGAGACCAACTTTTCGTAGCAAGTGCTGCATTCAAAAAAGAAAACCATACACCACCACTCTCAGAGAAAAAAAGATGGTCAACCCTAGTCCCTAGAATATAATACGTAACATATATTCGTATTTATTTATATGAAAAGAATCAAATATGAGCTTTTGCAGGAAACATGTTGGTCCTTTGGGTATTGTTGACAATGGAAGGTGTAGGATAGGATCCCTTAAAGATGAAGATTTCGAACCACACTTTAATTGACTCAAACATTACCTGCAAACATGAGTTTCTGCAGTTATCCTCTCAGCGTGATTGAGTGGCATCCTTGTTCGGTCTGCAAGCAAGCAAAATTATCTTCACAAACAAAACTAGAGAAGTTTAGGAAAATCAATCATGGAGCAAGTGAAACCCAAAAGTAACAAAATTACAATAATATATAGAAGTTAAAAAAAGTATTGAGGTCAACTATTTGAGTGTTGTTTGTACATGATTTATAGTGCTGTATCCATAGTGTTATTACATGCTGATGAGAACAGTATGCATAAACTTAATCTCGTTTAATACTTTATTGCTGGGACCAGATCTTTTTCATTAATATACCAGCCTGTTTCAGTCAATTTGAACCAAAACTTTTTCCTCGGTAATTTGCAGCACATAATGCTAAAAGATAAGAAAGGTTGGAACAAATGAATAGAGATAAGAAAGGTTAAATTACTAAAAGATAAAGATTAAGATGACGTACCAATAGAACCTTTGTTACTTGGACAGCACACGAGAATTAAGCATCCAATTTTGGAGCAAAAAGAATATGATAAAATATTAACATACCAATTTCCCTATTGTTTAGCTTTCTAATCCATTCTGCAACAACTTCCTGTAAGGTTCTGCCCGACTACAGAACTTGTAATTTTTTTTATTATAATTATATTAAATAATAGCAGTAGTTTTTAAAATGATGTTACATGTGCTGGTTGGTTAATTTCATTATTTTTATTGTCCATGAGCCAATATGCACCATTTATACTGAAAGATTTCATATTTGGTACAGCAGAACTTCTATATTTTTATTAAATAATAGTAGTAGTTTTTTAAATGATGTAACATGTGTTGGTTGGTTAATGTCTTAATTTTTTTCTTGTTTCTTCCAGAATACTTGAGCTACATATTTAAACTGATCCCTGGTCAAGAAACCTGCAAAAAACAATTGAAGGTGGATCACAGATATCATCTTTAATATTTTTCTCTCTCATGGTCAGTGTTATCAATTGATTTGCTTATAGCATATATACACACACACATATATTTTCTTTTCGTGGCATTTTCCCAGATCTGTATAGATGTTGAGCATGCAAAATGCAGCATATGCTTGAATATATGGCATGATGTTATCACTATTGCTCCTTGCCTTCATAACTTCTGGTATGTAGTTTATTTGTTGATTGTTTCAGTAATGTAGATTGCTACAATTGATCTTAGTTCTAACTTCCTTCTATTGCCTTTAGCAACGGATGCTTTTCTGAGTGGTTAGAGAGGTCACAGAAGAAACATTCAAGAGTTTTATGCCCCCAGTGTAGAGCTGTTGTACAATTTGCTGGAAGAAACCCATTTCTGCGCAATATTGAGGAGGTAACATTTTGAATTTTTCTTATTTTTATTTTTATTTGGGAATATGGCTTGAATCCCCAATTAGTAGCAGAGTACCATCTAAAGTAAATGAAAAAACACCCATAACTGATGACCGAAACGAATGACATGGTGGTGCTGCAGTTATCATGTCAGTAGCTTCAAACTGCCAACATATATTAGAGGCAATATAGTGTAAGCAGTTAATATTGTGCTACTTACAGATATGCCTGGTTGCATTTTTTTTACTTTTTTCTCTACTTGTTGGTGATTAAGCAAATGCTAGTGAATTTGAAATTGGGAGGACTAAAACAAGAGAATTTGTAGATTACTTTTGTTAAAGTCAATTGATAAAACTCCAAAGATTTTACTTTTCACCTTAAGAACATGTTTTTATGGGTGAAATAGGAATAAATAGCATGAACAATCCTAATTCTAAGTTGGTTACATTATGGGCCGTAACTGTTAAATTTTGTTATTGATCCTCAACCCTATTAAGTGGCTCTGGTCTTTCTCAGTTTTCGGCCCCTAAGATCTACTGCATGACAAGCAATTAGAAAATGTCCGTGCAAGCAAGGACAAAAGATAGGAATATTATATATTTTTTAAAATGAAAATTGAAATCACATAATTTTTCCTGTTTTTTATTTTTAATTAACATGAACTTTAAAGTGACTACAATGTATACCATAAAGAAGTTAGCTTTTGAATTTAGGATGTTATAGTTATATCTCCCGACAAAAAATGCTATGGATAGGTTAGATTTCTATATTAAAATGGAAAATATTCAAATGACTCCTAAATTAAAATTCTTTCATTTGCAATATGGATATTGAATTTCTCAGTCTGATGCAGTTAAATTGAAGGAGTTTTACTTTAAATTTTCTGTTAAAGAATATTTATAAACTTTTAGTTTCACGTAGCATTTTTATATATGAAATTATTTATTTAATCTAAGATATTGACTTGACAACTTGTTTGAAGAGAAAAAAGTGATCTTAGGTTGCAAAAGTAGTCACTTGAAAATCTTAAATGGCCCAAAACTTGTTCGAACAGGAATCATCTGAGCTATGATCTGAACCAAATCTAGAACTATTTGAACCCAATTAGAACTCGACTCAAACTTGCTATTGGCCATCTCTGGATATAACGGGAAAGCTTTTATTCACAAATCCCTTCTGTGTTTCCAGTTTATTGCACGTCTTGAAAGTTAGTGATATCTGTTCTTTGGGCCTCTTCTGTATGCATCGAGGTCTCCTTATCACATCTTGCTGTTATTATTGTTTCTATGTATGAGCATTGAGCACTTAAAGGGTTTGAAATCTGTGTCAATTTCCTAGAGTAGGGTGTGATATTATTTTGATTTTCTCATTTTTATCTAGTTGACTGCTTTTTTGTTCAGGAGATCCTGCAAGCGGATCCTTCTTTAAAAAGTTCAAATGAAGAAATTGCACTTATAGACTCTTATGCGACGATAAGATCAAATCTTGTGAGTAGTTGCACTCTGAATTTTTGTAATTTATTTTCTGGTTTGTCAATGAGAGAACTTTACTATGATAAATTGCCTTGACTATTGATGCTCTGGGTAAGTCAAATATGACATGTAATGACTAATGATTAACATGCAGATATTGGTTGTGCATCCTAACCTACAGTTAGCTCCCAATGCTATAGTTAACTTTTGTTTTGTTATGTTGTGTGGTAACAAGAGAAATTTTCCATGTTTAGATGTCTTACAGTAGCCTAACTGTTGTTTTCAATTATAATTAATTACCAGACTTCTAGGAGTTCTCATTTTAGTTGGGAAATCACTGAGCATAACCTTCAAGACTATCCTCAGTTAGTAGTTTAAAATGCTAAAGCACCGCAATGTATCAGTGTTGCAAAAGGCTCCTTTCGATTGAGGTCCCCTTAGAATTAATTTCTTTCTTATAACATCCATCCTCAGAAGTTAGCCATATTTGTTGTACTGCATAAGTTATTTAGGTATAATCTACTTGTGATGTTTCTCTTTTTTCTCCTCCTGTCACATTGTTTGTACTGGTGCTAGGTCATTGGGACTGAAAGAGGTAGTCAAAGGAAAAGGGGTCCGGCATTTGTTAGTGATGAATATGATAGTGAAGAAAGTGATGACGAAGGACCTCAATGCCCTCAATGTGGTGAGATTTTTATCTTCTTCCGTTTTCCCCAAATTCTCGACTTCTTTTTTCTTTCTTCTCTTTATATTATGCAATGCCCCGACTTCTCTTTCTCGGTCTTTAATGGTTCTATTTTGCATTGCATTCAAAAGAAGAAAAAAAGAAAATAGAAAATAGAAAAATGGATAGCAACGAGATCTCTCTATTCTTTTCGTACCTTTAGTTGGCTTTTCTGTCTTCTACTTACATGCTTTAAATAATGAACTTACAACACATTTGGGTCATTTAATAGAATAGATGAGGAATGAAATATATATTCGGTAGGGAATAGAATAGAGGGAGAATAAGTATCACGATGTTTGGTTCATTGAATAGAATAAATTAAAAATACATAACTTTTTCTCCAGAAAAAGTACTATTTACGTTGTTTGGTTGTTGAAAGTAATGCTGAAGAAACTGCAAGGAATATGAACAAAATAACCATTTTATTACCCATTGAATTGAATAATAAACATTATTAATATTTTATGTTATTATTTAAATATTCTATATATAGTAATGAATTATCAAATAAAAAAATAAAATTATTTTTTTAAGATTTTTAAAAGTAATATATGAAATCATTTAATGGTTTTTATTTAAGTATTATGCTTAAAACTATTTTGGAAAAATATTTGAATGCATATATTGTTTAATATAAACAATTAAACATACATTGTTTGATATGATTTCTTATTCATATTATAAGTAGCTTTACTTTAATTTTTGCCATCCATTGACTAGAAAAACACTGCACAAATAACCCTCTTTTTTTCATCCGTTGCCAAATTTTGGCATGCTCATCTCTTGACACTCCTATTCATCCTCCCCAAATTTGAAGCCCTAAGCCCCTAAGGCTCAAAACATTCTCTTTACCCAAAACCTTGAAGAGAGAAAATTGTTGTCTTTGCATTACTTATTTATTGCGTCATTTGAGAATTTTTTTTTGGGTTTCTTGGCACTTTATCTCTCTTGTAGGAGCTGCTTCTATTGCCAGCTCTACCTGGATAATCTGGCATCATTGTGCTCTTTCATTTACTTCTCAATTTAACCTTTTTTCTTTATTTCCTCCTTTCTCCACTATCTACTCTCATTTTAGAAGGGAAAATGGGAGGTTTATTTTCTGGCTTTCCATACTAAATGGTGTAGGGCATGAATAACAAAGCCAAGAATAGCTATTATAGCCTCAGTGATGAGGTTGTATTGGCTATTACATTGAATAAACATTCTGTGAAGCAAACATCTGCATTAGCATTGGGGAGTGTAATGACTATTCTCCCAACCAAACACTGCATTAGCATTGGGGAGTGTAATGACTATTCTCCCAACCAAACACTGCATTAGCTTTTATGTACTTTTTGCCTAATTCTTTCTTTTTCTAATAGATGTTCATTCAACTGCAACTTTCAGGCTCTGAAATTGGTGGGTTTCAATGCAACCAGCAAACAATCCATTTACAATGTCAAAATTGTGGTGGAATGATGCCTTCTAGGGCCGATACACATGTACCACAACATTGTAAGTACTGGTATGCGGGATTGATGGAGGAAAAACAATGTTTGTTACCGAGTGTTAAAATTTGTCTCTTTCTGATGATTCTTTCTGGTTTACCCTCATTTTTCTGTTGCCTTCCAATTTCCTCTGTTTCCCTCTAGTTTATTTTGTCCACTTTGCATTTTCTCTCTATAACTTCTTTCCTCATTCTACCCTGGTAGTAATTGACTGGGTTCTTGCTTTAAATGCCATTCCACCACTCAATTTATTAAAATTTCAATATAGTCCCTATCCAGTTGTATGTAATTTTAAATTTGGGAACCTCTCGGGAATGTCTCTTGACATTCCAGATCAAACCATTTCTTAAGAATCTTTAATTCATTTTTGCAGGTTCAGGATGTGATGGAACATTTTGTGGTGCATATTGGCACGCTCAAAGGGTTACCAGAGGTGAATTTTATCCTGTGTGCAATCATGAAACATTTAGACCGGTACATAGTGATCTGATGTTCATGTCTATTTTTTGTAGACAGTTCCCAATGTGTCACTGTTTTCATTGTTCTTGTCGCATGTGGTGTTTTCTATGGATGACCGATGTTGCACATTTCATTAAACATGCCTTTCACTACAAGCAAGCTTACTTTGACGCTCTGTCCTGCAATTGTCAAATTTTGCAGCCTTTTGAAATAAAATATTCCAACATGGGCAATTTTGTCAATCTGAATGAGCAACTTGGTTTGACAATATGTCACATCTGGAAAATGATCTATGATATTGATAATAGCTCCCTCATTTTCTGTTATCTCCCTCTCTGGGACCCTGCTTATGATGCCTTTCATTTGATACAAGTAAATGATTTTCTTGAGTGGTATTCTGGTTTTTGAGTATTATTATGCCCCACTATAATTGCTGAAACTTAAATTGTTTGAAAAGTTCCTCTTTTACTCTGTTTGCAAGACTGCTGTACAATTTTAAGTTGCCAACATTCTATTTTGGGTTCCAATGTTATGACATACAAAATTTGACTTTTACTGATAAATTTGTCGTACAGATTTCTCAACACACAATCACTAGGATTCCTTTCTTGGCACACGAAATGAACAGACAAGAACAAGATGTGTGGTCTTCCTTTAACATATCATTATTTTATTATGCTGCATTACTGGTAAAGTTCTGATTTGGTGCACTTTGTTTCCATAGATCACGGAAAGGTGTATTAGACAGTATGAAAGATAAATTCTTTCAGGCAAAAGGGTAGAAATGGTGCATGTTGGCTCATGGACAACATGATTTATATGTTTGCCTTTTAACAGAAAAACACGGATGGTTGTCAATTTAAATTATACCCAGTAAAGCAGCACAGTAATAGAGAACAAAACAACAATACAGTTTAAAGAGGAGGATAAAAGGGGAAAAAATAAGAAAAAGGTAAGATGGTAAGTTTGAGAAAATAAACAAACAAATAGTCTAATCAAGATCATAACACTCGTCAACCATAGCTTCAAAACTTGTAATAAAATTCCATCCACCAAAGCTACTGCACTAATTATCTAAAGCCAATTATCCAAATATGACAATGATTTTTCAGTTCCAAAGGTCCTTAATGTGACATATATAAAACAATATAAAATTTAGACAACACATTTTTTGAAAGTATTGTGGTAGCTGGTAAGTACCATTTTTGCCAGTTTATTTTGGAGTATAACAAATAAGGCTGAACTTGTTTATAAGCAGAAAAATCCAAATTCAGAAAAAACAAAATGATCTGTATTGATCAAGATGTAAAGAGTTCCTAATAGTGATAACTTCTGTTTATAAAATTATGTAGCAGCAGGGTATGAAACCAACAGTAAACTCCAAAAGGCATAGCATATTATCCATGAAGATGTTTCCCTCTCTTATAACCTTTTTGTCACACTAAACAATATTCAACTCAAACCATCACCTTTTGAGGGAAGAGAGAACCCCTGACCCTCGAGAACAATGTCCAACTCCCTCCAGTCGAATGATAAAAACTTAAGAAAATGATAGTGCCCTCATTTTCAATAGATACTAAACTCACATGTCCCTTTAATTTGAAAAGGAGAATCAGAAAGCAATCGCAACACTTCACAATCTAATCATTGATATCGATTGGCAACTTTAATCAATGAGATGCACTTTGAATAGATTACTATCTAAATCAAGAAGATAAACAATGTAAGGAACAAGTTACAGAGTGATCTACTAAAATGATTCAGTCATAAACAAGGCAGTTATGGAAAAAGAACAATCAAATAAACTAAAGCTGACCTTCTCTATTAAGACCCAAAACTATTTCAGTGCCAGATTTGATTTCAATGACATCTCCGCTTTGGACAACAGCATCATCAACAAGCATATCATTTGAACTGCAGTAGCTCAATGCATAAGTAGAAAAGAGAAACAAGTTAGAAAAGTTGTTTACGTAGTAATAATAGGTGAAACAGAATACAATATTTATAATGGAAACCACTATACAGATATGCCAGAGCTACTGAAACCCTGTCCTAATTAATGTTACCTGGTTCGCTGATCAGTCCGGTACAAGGAACAAAAAATAGAACGTAATTCAATAGGGGTACTCTGCTTTGGTTCATTTAGTAGGATCGAAATACAAGTTATTGGAACATAAAACGTTTTTCTGGAACTTATAAATATAAGTTTTGTGTTTATATAAACTCACAACTCTAAATATATAACTCTAAAATTGGTTAACTGTCAACAATTTTATGATAAACTATATATCAATGGGATCATTAGTTTTACTGAATTGGATCACTAGTATTCCCAAATTCGGAAGGAGTACACCAATTCGAAATTAGCTTGGGAGATAGTGATTTCAGGTGACAGAGGTCCTAAAGTTACTTTGATGATTCATTTCATTTGATATCATTTGTTAGTCCTACTCTATCTCTGTAACTACTTTGTTGCATCATATAAACTTCTATGGGCCAAGAAATATATAGTTTCCACTCTCCACGAATAACTTCATTAAAATTTTCTCAAAGCAAAAAAGGCAGGTAGAAAAGTCTGGTTGTGTGCACATTTTTCTTTCAGAATGACAATAAGACCAACGTTTAGAGATTATAATATAACCTTCATAGCTACCAGAAAAAGGAAGTAGACAAAGGTTAGTGAATGATTTGTAGATACCTTTTATTTTGCATCATCGCGGATAACATATTCACATTCCTTGTTATTTTGCACCAGTCACGCTTCACTTGGGAAGAAAGTGTGATCTGAGAACTTACTATAATCTCATCTGAACATATCTCAATATCCGACTCTTGCACACCTAACGGAACTGCAAAAATTAAAACTTTATGAATAGCCAGAGCCATATTGGAAAAGAAGTCACTAAAAATCTACAGTAAAATCCTCATTCAAGTATTCCATCACAGGCAAAAGAATCTTCATGTCGAAAAACCATTTTTGTGTCAAAGTCCGACATTTGATTCTTTGAGAGATCCTCATATCAGAAATTATCCTAATTGTATCAATAATTGTCGCAATGAGAGCTACATAATATCCAACAAAAATGGTGCATTTTAGCAATAAGACAAGAATGTAAGGCAATGAACTGCTTAACAGAAAGTATGCTCGTTAAAGAGTCTATTTGAAATCATTCGATCAATAGTTTCAAGATTGAAACAGCATGCTCCCAGTCATGATTTTACTTGGGGTTAAGCCAGAATAAACTTTTTTTTTCACATTTCGGTACAATATACCCTCTAAATACAATCTAACTTATAATTCCCAAACGAACGCATAAAAGGGAAAAGACAACGCAATAGACTGACGATTGAACAACGAAGAAAAGTTACTTCTTTTTTTTGGAAAAACAAAAATGAAAGAAGAATGGGAAATTGGGTGGGGAGGGTAATACCAAGCTTAGCCCAAATTTGGGAGGCAGAAGAACATTCCCCAACTTCTGCCATGAATCAAATGGAGGTGCTATCATATAAAACTGCAGCCTGGGACTGGGTTGTTGTGGTTTTAGTTTCAGAGATATATAGTGTTTCGTTTCTTCTATGAACATTAGAAATTTTAGTATTAAATAATAAACAGAAAAGCTTGCTGCGGAAGAGAGCGGCTGACATAGAAGCGAAGCACACGGAGTCAAAGGTCAACACCAAAGTATCGTATCGGCGAGGGTCGTATGTCGTGGGGAGTACGCTTTTCCTAAATGTCATAGGTTAAACTACATTCATGATCGTTTATTATCATCTATTATAATTATTTATTTTAATTCTAAATTAAAAATATTCTAGAATTTAAATAATTAACTATTATAAAAATGATTATCACACTCTACAATTAGGTGACAATAAGTTTCAAAAGTAATTCTTTTTTAAAATGTTTGTATGTAATTGATATAAATTTTTGTATAACTTGTAAAAGATCAACTTTTATCATTAAACGACAACTTCCATTTCTGGCCCAAAAGGAAAGAGACGAAAGCAATCCCTTGTTCCATCAAAGGAAGCTAATGGGTCGCCCTTTTAAAATTATGAATCTTGAACCTAGTGAAGGTAGTCGAGGAGGGGAATAAGTTTTTTTATATATAAAAAAATTTAGGTTAGGGGAGGCTTCCCTAATCTATAATTAGGGTATACTTAAGATATAATTAGAATTTTTATAGATATTACATATTGCCCTCTAAGAATGACAGTGGTAGGATTCGAATTTGACCTTACAAGCTCGAATTCCTAATCTCAATCACTTGTACCAACACCCGTTGATGATGAGAGCAATAAGTGGTTTCCAAAGGGGAGAGTTATTTTATATGTGATGTTATATCTGTATCAGATGGATGCCTTAGCTACAAGATAGAAGGCTTTTCTTTCGAGTCTTCTTTTATTTGATCGCCTAAGTCCTTGACTTGAACACTTAATAGTTTAACTTTACCAATTATCAAGCGAAATTTATCACAAACTAATAAAAAAAATTGTTTTAACAGATTGTCACAATTTTCTCGACTATAAATAATCACTTAATTTGTCTTATATTCAATGTAATTTATTTTAATTAAAAATCATTTATTTTAAGAGTTAATTGCACCATTCGTCCTCAAACTTGTAACACCCTTAACCCGTACCCGACCCGGATACGAATTTGAGGTATCACATTAACTTTTCAAAACAGATGTAATTAACAAATAAGAACAAATTAAAATTTTTGATGAAGATAAAAAGGTATAAACTTTAACTTAATTAAGATAATAAGTCCACATTCACATTTACATAAAAGCTTTGACAATTTACATAAATACCAAATATATGGTTTTAAAAAATCGATCAGAACATTTCAAATTAAACATATAATACATGCCAACAGTTTATAAAATTAACAAAACCTACATTTAATTTGTCCTGATCTGATCTTCACGGGGTATGTTATCCTCAACCAATTAGTCTTCAGTTTTCTTCAAACCTACGCGTGAGGAAATCACACGCTAAGTCGATGACTTAGTGAGGCAAATACTCATAATGCTAACTTAATACACGAAATCTTTATTGGTTTTTATCGAAACATTTTATAGAGAATTTCAACTTATTTTCAATATCAAAAAGGTATACTTTTGTATATTCTTCACTTTGTTTAGCTTTGTTCCAAATGCCTAATGTATACTACTGAGAACACTAGGTATTTGAGTATTATGAGGTTGTGCACTAATGTTGTCACCACAGCTCGTAATTTGCATCGAAGTGCCACATAATTGTCCCGAAGGACCACATAATTGTCTCGAAGGACCACATAAACCCTCGACTCTTGGCATGCCAACTATACCTCTAATCCTCATACATATACATTGGGCTATTAATCACATAATTATTTTCAATCACTATTCAAAGTGTCTATTATTCACATAGAGTCTTTTCAAATACACTTGTTCAAAGTTCATATTTCCATAATCATATAATCATAAAACTTAGCTTATATAATATAAATTAAATAAAACATTGCAATGTAACATGAAGGAAATTGTAAAGTTTTCGATTGAAAACAATGAGGTTGGCTTATCGCAAGCTTTCCCCAATTATGTTACAAAACCGAGAAGTTGCACTCACTGAAGTCCTAAGTGAAATCTTTGACACTTTTGAATATGTACTTATAACGTCGAGCTGACCGGAAGTTGATTATGTTCAACAACTACACAAAACAATCGAAAATCAATATCGCACTTCGAATCATTTATATCCAATCAGAATAACTTATGATTAAAGAAACACTTAATTTCCATTTCATGCCTAGAAGTATCGATACTTCCCTTCAGGGGTATCGATACCTCCTTAAGGTGCCAATACAATTATGAGGTTCTAGAATTGTATCATGAAAATAGTATTGATACCATACCATGGTATCAATACTACCAACTCAGTATCGATACACTCTTCAACCGGTATCGATACTACCCCTTAGAAAGCCACAGATTTAACCTTGAAGTATCGGTACTGTTCTAACGATACCGATACTCCACGCCTAGAATGAATATTTTCACTTAGAAAATAAACCAAAATCTTTCTAAATCTCTTATATTTAACACACATTAATCCTCTAATCTCACCCTAATACATCCAAACCAACTTATAATCATTTACTACTCTTAATTATCCAAAATCTTTTGTAAACACTTGAATCTCAAAATCATACCAAAATTTCAAACATGTTCTTCATAATTTCCAATACTCCTACCTTCTTAATTAAATCATTGACAAGTCAAATATTCAAATAAAACTTCAAAAACTACACTATATCAACAATTCATCTCAATACCCATTTTATAAATTCATTTCGAATCTACTTCTCTTGATGTTTTAATCCTATATAAGCTTTCCTTAAGCTTATATAACATCCAAACTTTCATTACCAAACCAAAAATTAAAGGAAATCCACAAATTTTCATAATCTTACCTTTGATGGAGGAGTACACGGCAAGAAGAAGAAGAGAAAGAAGGAGTTCCAGATAACTCCAAATCCCACGTGTTTATCCATTAAGTAAAGGAAAATAATTATTTTTAACAAGAAAAGACCATATTGCTCTCTCCGCTAAACCAAAATTTCCATCAAGCCCTATACATAAATTCCACCATAAATCCTTGAATTTATAAAATTATTCTAATTCAACTACTGAGTTTAAAATTCTTACATTTTGGACACTGACCCGATGGTTGGGATGTTACAAATCCCCCCCTTAAGAAAATTCGTCCTCGAATTTTCATTGCACAAAGAGGTGGTGATATTTCTTCTTCATATCTTCTTCACGCTCCCACACAGCTTCTTCTACTTTATGGTTTCTCCAAAGAACCTTAACTAGTGGAATCATCTTATTCCACAACTGCATGTTCTCAAAAGCTATAATCTGTACCGGTTCTTCCTCATATGTCAAGCCAGATTGAACTTCTATCATATCCGAAGTTATAATGTGTGCAGTATCTGATCGATATCTTCTAAGCATAGACACATGGAATACATTGTGGATCTTTTCCATCTCTGGCGGCAACACTAACTGATATGCCACTAGTCCAACCCTTTTTAGAACTTCATAAGGTCCAATAAACCTAGGACTCAATTTTCCTTTACTCCCAAAGAGAAGTACTTTCTTTCAAGGTGATACTTTTAAGAATACCTTATCACTTACTTGAAATTCAATTTCTTTTCTTTTTAAATCGGCGTATGACTTTTTTCTGTCAGATGCCACTTTCAAATTGTGCTGAATAACTTGAACCTTTTCCCCCACTTCTTTAATCAAGTCTGGACCATGAACTTCCCGATCCCTTAATTCATACCAATTTATTGGTGTTCTGCACTTCCTTCCATATAATGCTTCATACGGTGCCATCTTGATGTTGGATTGATAGCTGTTATTATAGGCAAATTCCACAAGCGACAAATACTTTTCCCACGATCCAGCAAAATCAATCACACACGTTGTCAACATATCTTCCAGAACCTGAATTGTTCACTCAGATTGACTATCGGTTTGAGGATGAAAAACAGTGCTAAAATTCAATCGGGTACCCAAAGCTCCTTGCAAAGACTTCCAAAATCTCGAAGTGAATCTAGGATCTCTATCAGAAACTATTGAAATTGGAACACCATGAAGTCGCACTATCTCCTTGATATAAAATTCAACATGTTTTTCTATAGAGAAATACGTTTGCACAGGAATGAAATGCGCAATCTTCGTAAGACGATCCATAATTACCCAAATCAAATACTTTTTTCTCGGCGATAAAGGTAAACCTATTACGAAATCCATCGTAATGTTATGAAATCCATCGTAATTTTTCCCATTTCCACTGAGGAATTGAGATCGGTTGCAACAATCCCGAGGGTACTTGATGTTCAGCCTTTACTTGTTTACAATCTAAGAACTTTGATACAAATTCCGTAATGTCTCTTTTCATTCCTGACCATAAAAAACGCTCTTTCAAATCTTGATACATCTTGTTTCCTCCTGGGTGCATCGTTAAATGACTACAATGTGCTTCATTCAATATATCTTTTTTCAAGTCGTCATCATTAGGAACACAGACTCAATTTTTGAAATATAAACACCCATCCTACTTTACTTCATAATCCTTGAGTTCAACATTCTCTACTTGTTCGAACCAAGCTAAACATTTATCATTATTTCTTTGTAATTCCTTAATATGCTCTAACAATAATGGTTTCAAATTAACTCAGCCATCAATGCACAATTTTACATTAACACAATTCGAGCATCCAAACTGCGCAAAGCGGAAAAAGTCTTCCGGCTAAGAGTGTCATCTACGACATTGGTTTTCCCGGTATAATAATCAATAATTGTATCATAGTTCTTAAGTAACTCCATCCATCTTCTTTGCCTCAAATTTAACTGCTTTTACGTTAGTAAATACTTCAAACTTTTATGATCGGTGAAGATGTAGCAACGCTCACCATACAAATAGTACCGCCAAATTTTCAATACAAAGACCACAACTGCTAATTCAAGGTCATGCGTCGGATAATTTTTTCATGAGGCTTAAGTTGTCTAGAAGTATAAGCAACTACTTTTCCATCCTACATTAAGACGCATCCCAAACTATTATGAGAAGCGTCACTAAAAATCATAAAATCCTTGTTCGATTCCGGTTGTACCAACACCGGGGCTTCCGTTAAAACTTTTTCAATGCTTCAAAACTTTTTTAAAAATCAGGAGTCCACTCAAAATGCACATATTTTCTTAAAAATTTGGTTAAAGGCAGAGATATCATCGAAAAGTTTTTGACAAACCTTCGATAATAACCTGTGAGACCCAAGAAACTTCGAACTTCCGACACATTGTTCAGAATATCCCACTCTAACACAGCTTTAACTTTCTGAGGATCTGCACGAATTCCTTCAATAGAAACCACATATCCAAGGAATGCCACTTCCATTAGCCAAAACTCGCACTTAGAAAATTTTGCATAAAACTTATTATCTTGTAACGTTTGGAGAACCACACCAAGATGGACATCATGCTCCTCCTTTGACTTTGAATACACCGAGATGTCATCAATAAAGACGACCACAAATTAATCAAGGTACGATTGGAAAACTCTATTCATCAGATCCATAAACACTACATGTGCTTTAGTTAACCCGAATGACATTACTACAAATTCGTAATGACCTTACCGAGTCGTAAATGATGTTTTTGGAACATCTTTTTCTTGTATCTTCAACTGATGATACCCTGAACGTAAATCAAACTTTGAAAACACTGCAGCTCCCTTGAGTTGATCAAATAAATCATTAGTCCTTGGAAGAGGATACTTGTTCTTTATGGTCACCTTGTTAAGCTGACGATAATTAATACAAAGGCACATCGAGCCATCTTTCTTCTTTATGAATAACACTGGAGCACCCCAAGGTGACACACTAGGACTAATAAATCGTTTATCTAAAAGCTCCTGCAACTGAACATTTAACTCTTTCAATTCATTTGGGGCCATCCTATAAGGATCCATTGACATCACTTTAATCTGAAACTCAACCTCCTTATCTGGAGGTAATCTAAGTAATTCATCCAGAAATACTTCTGGAAACTCTTTGACTGTAGGGATATCTTCAAGTTTCTTTTCTTTAGCTCTCGTATCGATTACATTAGCAATATACGCTTGGCACCCTTGCAGCATTAACTTCCGAGCCGATATTAATGATATCACATTAGCTAAGGGATTTATTTTTTCAATGACCACACTAACCTCCAATCCATCCAGACTTGTTAACATAACTTGCTTAAGTCGACAATCAACGTTGGCATGATAATGATACATCCAATCCATTCCTAGAATAACTTTAAACTCATCAAAGGCTAATTCCATTATATTAGCAGGGAATTCAATTCCCTGAATCCATATGGGACACCCTCGACAGATTTGTCTCACCCGAGCACTATGTCTTAATGGATTAGTCACAATCTTCTTATTACGAATAGGTTCTAACAGAATTCTCAAGTCTTTAACTAGTTTACTACTAACAGAGGAATAATTCGATCCAGGATCAATCAAAACTAAAACAGATTTACCAGCTATCTAAAAAGTATCTGTAATGATTTCAGGATCATCACAATCTTCACTGGTCTTTAAAATGTATACCCGAGCGGTAGAGCGTACTTCAGGTTGAGCGGTCGACACATATTGATTCCTTCCTCTACCTTGACCTCTTCCTCTCATAGGTGCAGCCATGGATCTTTCTGTTTGGGCAGGCTCTCCCGTAATTAATGGGTAATCTTGAATAAAGTGTCTTGCCTCTCCATACTTAAAACAAGCTCCGGAGACCCTTCGGCAAACTGCACTATGGTTTTTCCCACAATGCTAATATTGTTTCGGCTTGTCCACTCTGGATTCCACCGAATAAGTTTATCTTGCTCTTCCCGTATTTAATCCTCTACCTGAGGATGCTGTAAACTTTTTTCTAGTATGAGGTCGAAAACTCGAACCTCTACTCTTCTTTGATTGATAAGCACTGGATGAAGCACTAGCTCTCATACTCCACTGTGATATTTGCTCCACAAACCTCTCGTTTTGAGCTTGCTCCAGGGCTTTAGCTCTATTCACAACCTCTTGAAATGAAGAGAGGTTAAGTGCTAACAATAACTCTTTCAGTCGGGGCATAAACCATCCACAAACAAATCACATGAGTCATTCTCTGTAGGGACCAACTCTGTAACAAATCGACTCAACTTGTTGAATTCACACTCGAACTCATATACCGTGTGATTTTCTTTTTAAAACTCATAAATTCTTGCTTCATCTTCCTGATGAACTGATCCCCTATATATTTATTCTTAAACTCCTCCAGAAAGAAGGGCCAAGTCATCTGATCCCTTGTATCTCGCATCGTCACATTAAACCACCAAATTCTAGCTTGACCCCACAATAAAGAAACTACACCATCCAATTTCTCTATTTCAGAACAATGGAGATTCTCTAGCATAATCTTCAGGTCATTAATCCACATATCACCAACAACTGGACTTTTTTCAGCTTCTCCCCTAAATTTTGGTACTCCAAGGCTTCTAAGTTCCTCAGGGACATTCATCTTAGGGGTTAAAGGAATAGACGGTTGGAAACACATTAAATTGTGTCCAATGTCTTGAAGAGGGTCCATCTGATCTTGAACATGCACTCCCTGTTGTGCCTGCTCCTCACCCTGCCTGCTAGGGCAGGTGAGTTACTACTCTCTTCCATTCTATCTCCTGTTTCACTTTGAGAGCCCTAAAAGTTCGACATCTATTAATATCAATTTAGTAATGTATTAGCAAGGATATCATACTAATCACCTTATCAGATCAGAAAGACTAATTAAAAGTTGGCATGCACACTTTTTAAAACAAAAACGACTTTATTTCGAACTTAAAACCAATTAAACCATAGATCTGATACTATTAAATGTAACACCCCTAACTCGTACCCGACCTAGATACGAATATGATGTGTCACATTGACTTTTCAAAACAATTGTAATTAACAACTAAGAACAAATTAAAATTTTTAATCAAGATAAAAGAAAGGTATAAGCTTTAACTTAATTAAGATAATAATTCCACATTCACATTTACATAAAAGCTTTGATAATTTACATAAATACCAAATATATGGTTTTACAAAATCGACACAAATCTTATTTGTTTTTATCAAAATATTTTATAAAGAATTTCAACTTTTTTTCAATATCAAAAAGGTATACTTTTGTATATTCTTCACTTTGTTTAGCTTTGTTCCAAATGCCCAATGTATACTACTGAGAACTCTAGGTATTTGAGTACTATGAGGTTGTGTACTAATGCTGTGACCACAACTCGTAATTTGCATCGAAGTGCCACATAATTGTCCCGAATGAGGACATATAGGTTTGCACCGAAGTGCCAAATAGGTTCTATGAGGTTGTGTACTAATGCTGTGACCACAACTCGTAATTTGCATCGAAGTGCCACATAATTGTCCCGAAAGGACCATATAGGTTTGCACCGAAGTCGACTCTTGGCATGCCAACTATACATCTAATCCTTATACATATACCTTGGGCTATTAATTACATAATTATTTTCAATCACTATTGAAAGTGTCTCTTATTCACATAGAGTATTTTCAGATACACTTGTTCAAAGTTCACATTTTCATAATCATATAATCATAAAACATAGCTTATATAATATAAATTAAATAAAACATTGCAATGTAACATAAAGGAAATTGTAAAGTTTTCGATTAAAAATAATGAGGTTGGCTTATCGCAAGCCTTTCTCAATTATGTTACAAAACCAAGAAGTTGCATTCACCTTTGCCTCACTGAAGTCCTAAGCGAAATCTTTAAAACTTTTGAATCGACACTTAATATGTCGAGCTGATTGAAAGTTGATTATGTTCAACAACTACAAAAAACAATCGAAAACCAATATCGCACTTTGAATCATTTATATCCAATCAGAATAACTTATGATGAAAGAAACATTTAATTTCCATTTCATGCCTAGAAGTATCGATACTACCACTACAATACCAATACTTTCCTTTAGGGGTATCAATACCTCCTTAAGGTACTGATATCATTCTGAGGTTTTGGAATTGTATTTTGAAAATGGTATCGATATCATACCCATGGTATCGATACTACCAACTCAGTATCGATACCCTCTTCAACCAATATCGATACTACCCTTAGAAATCAACAAATTTAACTTTAAAGTATCGATACTGTTCTAATGGTACCGATACTCCACGCCCAGAATGGTTATTTTCACTTCAAAAATAAACACAAATATTCCTAAATCTCTTATATTTAACACACATTAAGCCTCTAAGCTTACCCTAATACAAACCAACTTATACTCATTTATTACTCTTAATTATCCAAAATCTTGAGTAAACACTTGAATCTCAAAATCATACCAAAATTTCAAACATGTTCTTAATCACTTCCAATACTACTTCCTTCTTAATTGAATCATTGACAAGTCAAATATTCAAATAAACTTCAAAAACTATACTATATCAACAATTCATCTCAACACCCATTTTATAAATTCATTTCGAATCTACTCCTCTTGATGTTTTAATCATATATAAGCTTTCCTTAAGCTTATATAAAATCCAAACATTCATTACCAAACCAAAAATTAAAGGAAATCCACAAATTTTAGAATTTTACCTTTGATGGAGGAGCATATGGCTAGAAGAAGAAGATAAACAAAGAGTTCCATATAACTCCAAATCCCACGTGTTTATCCCTTAAGTAAAGGAAAATAATTATCTTTTAAAAAGAAAAGATCATATTGCCCTCTCCACTAAACCAAAATTCCATCAAGCCCTACACAGAAATTCCACCATAAATCCTTAAATTTATCAAATTATTCTAATTTAACTATTAAGTTTAAAATTCTTACATTTTGGTCACTGACCCGATGGTTGGGATGTTACAAAACTATGATCCCATTCTAAATTATCCCCAAACTTTTAAACATTCTAATTTTATCCCTAAACTATGACTCTCATTCTAAATTAGTTCCTACAATTTTAAACATTTTGAATCCATCATCAAACTATGATCTTCATTCTATATTTATCCTAAAATTTTGAATATTCTAATTTTATCCCCAAACTTTTGAATGATTTAGGGTAAGTTGTTGGAATGTTCAAAAGTTTGAGGACTAATTTAGAATGAGAGTCATAGTTTGGGGATGAATTTGGAATATTCAAAAATTAAAGAATCATTTTAAAATGACAATCATAGTTTAGGGATGAATTTAGAATGTTTAAAAGTTTATGGACTACTTTAAAATGAATGTCATAGTTTGAGGATGTATATTGCAATTAATATTTAGTTTAATTGAAAAGTTAATTTAAAGATTTAAAATTATTTTTAAACGATAAATTATTATCTAACTTTATATATAATAATTTGGGAGAGATCATAATTGATTGCAACAATTTTCCCAATATTAAATAACAATATATCAAATCTCAAAATTTTTTTATTTTGAAACATTCATTAGTCATCAGCTACATGTGATTCATGGGCAACAATAAAGGCCACCGTAGGTGATGGAATGTCAAATAGCATCTCTCATAAAAGGTTGTCCATGATATAATGGGAGGTTATGTTGTGAGGCACCTAAAATAAGATTAAAAATGGTGTGATCGATAAGAAAGGTTATCGGTTTAAAGTGCAACTGACAATGTTATAATCTAAAACCGAAAAATTTTCTATTTGGAGTAACATGACATGTTGCAATATAATGTGTTACAAAGTAAGAAAATAAGTTATCAAAAAGTAAATTATGAATATATGAACATTTTAGGTTGCGTCGAAAATGTTATCAGAGTTTAAGCTGATGGAGCGTTATATTATCCCAGTATAAGAAAATATGTTTAAAACTGAAAAATATTATGAACATATATAAGAAATATGGATGCATCCAATAATTTCATGGTTCAATAATAAAAGAGGTTATAATCTGGAATGTTAATACTTTTAATAATAAAACAGGTTGATTCGAAAATGTTATCAGAGTTTAAGCTGATGAAGTCTTGAGTTATCCCAATATAAGAAAATAAGTTTAAAATTGAAAATGTTATGAACATACATAAGAAATACTATTTCTCAATAATGTCATGGTTCAATAATAAAAAAGTTGTAATATGGAATGTTAATAATTTTAATAATAAAGTAGGTTGTGTCAAAATTGTTATCAGATTTTAAGCTGATAGAGCGATGGATTATCCCAATATAAGAAAATAAATTTAAAACTAAAAAAGTTATGAACATATATAAGAAATATGGTTGTGCACAATAATGTCATGGTTCAATAATAAAAGATGTTGTAATCTGGAATGTTAATACTTTTAATAATAAAATAGGTTGCGCCAAAAATATTATCACAGTTTAAGATGATGGAGCATTGGATTATCCTAGTATAAGAAAATAAGTTTAAAACTGAAAATATTATTAGCATATATAATAAATATGATTACGCCCAATAATGTCAAGGTTCAATAATAAAAGAAGTTGTAATCTGGAATGTTAATACTTTAATAATAAAATAGGTTGCACTGAAAATATTATCAGAGTTTAAGCTGATGGAGCCTTTGATTATCTCAATATAAGAAAATAAGTTTAAAACTGAAAATGTTATGAACATATATAAGAAATACGGTTGCGTCCAATAATGTGAATGTTCAATAATAAAAGAGGTTGTAATCTAGAATGTTAATACTTTTAATAATAAAATAGGTAGTGCCGAAAATGTTATCATAATTTAAGCTGATTGAGCCTTGGATTATCTCAGTGTAAGAAAATAAGATTAAAACTGAAAATATTATGAGCAACACACTCAATAATGTCATGGTTGAAAATTAAAATAGGTTGTAATCTAGAATGTTAATATTTTTAATAATAAAATAGGGTTGCGACGAAAATGTTATTGAATTTTAAGCTGATGGAGCCTTGGATTATCCTAGTATAAGAAAATAAGTTTTAAAACTTAAAATGTTATGAACATATATAATAAATACAGTTGTGCCAAAAAATGTCATGGCTAAAAAATAAAACAGGTTCTAATATGAAATGTTAATATTTTAATAATAAAATAGTTTGCACCGAAAATATTATCAGAGTTTAAACAGATGGAGCCTTGGATTATCCGAGTATAAGAAAATAAGTTTAAAATTAAAAATTTTATGAACATATATAAGAAATATGGTTGCACTCATTAATGTCATGGGTCACCAAGAATTATATTGCGCCCAATAATATCATGGTTAAGTAAGAAAACATGTTGCAATCTGAAATCTTAATAATGTTAACAATAAAATAGGTTGCACCTAAAATATTATCAGAGTTTAAGTTAATGGAGCCTTAGATCCCACGATAGAAAAATAAGTTAAAAACTGAAAATCTTTGTACATACATAATAAATACGATTGAACAAAAAAAAAGATCGAAATAGTAAGTATTGATACGTAATATAATAGTATCGATAATTTTAATTATTGAAAAAGTTGAAGATAATATAGAATATTAAAAATATCGATATTTATTTGTTCATGATTGATTATTTTAAAAATTGAAAATGAAAACGATGAGAAAAATATCTAAATTTAAAATTAAAATGTATGAAAAGTCGTATATTGTTTGAAAAGCCTCGCCAATGAAAAATTGGAAAAGTTGATAAAAAAAAATATCAATACTTTTGAGAAATGGTGGGTGAATCGTCAACTGGGAAAGGCCAATGAAAATAAAAATATTAAATCGTTTTATACTCAATTAATGGAAATTTTTTATGTATGTGGCGTGTAATTCAATCATCGATTTCAACAATATTCGGTTGAGTTGCAAGACTATTTTTGAAGCTTCGAAGCACGACTACATCTATCACAACGTTTCAATGAAGAATATTGACATCATTCCATGGACTCAAACCGAGATAAGTTTTCAAAAAAGATGCAAAGCTAGTAATAATCCTGAAGTGTTATACATAACAGACTTGTATGTTTATTTTAGAGGAAAAAATCAGGAGTACAATTTGCATTGTTCTGAAGAAAACAACCGATAAAAGTAATAACAAAGCCATATATATCTATGGCATGTTGCAAATATGTTATGGGGTTCAAGAGTTAAGAGAATAAGGACTTCAAATCGTGAAAGCTTTGGATCCTGCAAATTATAAGAAAACACATTTCAAAGGTATTTATTAAGATATTCGAAGGTTTGTATGCCTAATGTCATGGTGCCACAACAAGAGCGAGGTTTCCGGTCTAAAACTAATCGATTGCAATTGTGATATGAAGAACTATCCTCGTAACTCAGTCGACCAAGTTTGGCAATGAAGGGTAAATCTCTACAGTTGTTATGGTTATTGTTTTTAGAACCATGAAACAACTTTATTTTGTAATTTGTTACAACTTGAGTTTGAGTTTTAATTTAAATAAATATTGGGGTTGTTTGTATTAGTTCCAAGAAATAAAACAACAATTATTATTAATTTAAAAATGAGGAACATAAAATAGTAAAATAATTATTATTACAGAAGATAAACATGTTAGAGTTATTAACCCGTTTTGTATAATTGTTGCATAAAAAAATTATTTGAAAAGTGTAGTCCTAAGTTAAGATTCTTAACGATTGACAGTTAAAGAAATGTGCATTCTATAATTTTATACTTATAAACCTATTTTTTCTTACTTTCGCATTAAAAAATAAAGGTTTCTAACATTTAATGTAAACGGTTGACAATTAAAAAAGGTGGTACTTATAATGTTATAGTTATATACTTGTTTTTGTTATTGGTGTACTGTTTTGCAGGATCTGTGTAAGTATAATGGCCACAAGTTGGATGGTTCTTCAACCAATGTGTAAGTGTAGGTAAATTAAATTAAGGTAGCACTGGTATATGTCTCTCTTGTACCAAGGTTAACTTGTATCTATGCATATTAGGTTTTGAAGCATTAATCTTCCTTGAACCAGTAATCTGGTGAATTTTGGATTAATTTAAAAATGTATAGATGCCTATATTAAAAATTATTGGTACATTGTTAGTATAGTGTATTATCTCAACATTCGAAGTAAATTGGCTCAGACTAATCATGAAACGTATCGATATCATAAAAGTGAACATAAATTGAAATGTTGTATTAAAGATACAATTCCATACTTTATCTATGTTTATCATTACTCTATACATAAATATAATATATATAGACTTATACGCTTATGATAAACAATTCTTATTGTTTATCATATGCAACTTGAGTTTAATCTACGGTGAATGTATGATCTTAGAGGCGTAAATGTATCATAAAGCGTTGAACAATTAGGAGCCAAGCGTTGAACAATTAGGAGCCAAGCGTTGAACAATTAGGAGTCATGCGTTGAAAGAAATTAGACATTCTTCACATATTCATTCTTCCACCTTATGCCTCACGATAATGGACATGCAATACATTTGAATAGAAAAAAGAGGATAAGATATATGAAACCCTTTCCTTACATGTTTAAAGTCGGGAGTAATTATTTAACTAAGTTTGGGAGGAATTTTCCCATGATTTTCCGGTTGATTGGTCGAGAGATTTAACTGACTGGCTTGTTGATTGGTCTATATTTTTCGATGACTGACTGGTTGATTGGCCCACATTTTTGATGAGTTGTTTGTTGATTTCTCCATATTATGAAATATTGATTCAAGAAGAAGGTTTGTTTTAGAAGAACTCTTTGTGTTCATAGAACGAGGGGAAGAAACTTGTGTTAACTCCTTAGCAAGAGAGGTCACAAGGCAGAATGACTTATATGTGTGCCTACATAAATAAAAAAATTAAACCGACCAAAATCGATATTACTTTTCCCAATTAATGAATCGATATTACTTGTAAAAGTATCGAAACATGATAACGAAATTTATGTGCACAACCAATTGAAAGTTTTTGTATCAGATGTTCCTGCAAAAGTTTCGATATCTTACTATAACTTAAATTTCATAAAGATATTCTAATTATAACAATTTGATACGTACGATTTGCAAATTGATAAATTACAAATTCCACAAGGTTACTAACATTATTCAAATATAGTCAACCATAGTAGACTTATAAAAGTATGATACTTATTATATGCATATCGATACACTTAACCATTTAACTACATTTGTATTGATACGTTTTGTAATAGTATCGGTATTTCTAAGACTACACCATTGTCTTCGTGTTAAATGAACACACACACCCCAACCATTGTGCTAACAAATAAATGGTATAGTAAAACTTCAACAACCATGACATAACTCCCTATCTAATTCGACAGGTAATGTAACACCCCCACTCCGTATCCAATCCGGATACGAATCCGAGGTGTCACATTGACTTTTCAAATCTTTTACTTTTAAAAGATAGTTGAAAATTTAAACTTTTATTTGTATAAAAATAGTGGAACCATTAATCAAAAGTAAATAAAGAAGTTCGAACCTGATTTGAAAATATAAACTTAATAATTTACATAAATACAATAAAGTTTGTTTACAAAACTGATCAGAGCATATATGATTCAAACATTTAATTACATGCCAACCAAATTCAGTATAACAAAATACATACGGTTCAATTCGTTTCTGATCTAATCTTCGGGAAGGATAGGATGTCCTGACTTGCCTAGCTTTGATCTTCTTGCTTCTTTGTACCTACGTGTGAAACACTCACACGCTAAGTCTTTAACTTAGTGAGACATATAATGCATAAATAAAACATTAAAACATTTAATCATATACTTAACTTTTATAAACATCATAGGGTACATAAACCATCATACATTTCACAAAACAAGAACATATAACATCATGCACTGTCATTTATGTTATTCTTTTAATAGCCCAATGTACATCATTGAGAACTTAAGGCATTTGAGTGCATTGAGGTTGTGCACTAATGCAGTCACCACTGCTCATATAAATTGCACCGAAGTGTCGCGTAGAATATGCACTGAAGTGCCACATAGAAATGTCTCGAAGGACCTTATAGTATTGTCCTGAAAGACCGCATAGAAATGTCCTGAATGACCACGTAGAATTGTCCCGAAGGACCGCGTAGAACCTTCGACTTTTGGCATGCCAATTATACCTTTAGCTCTCATATCACATACTTTTGGGCTTTATCATTTATAACTTTTCACATAGCTTATATAACATAGACAAATAATCACATAGATCATGTCACACAGCTTCTATCACATTTTCATATAATCACATAGTTCAATATCACATAGCTTATATCACATTTTCACATAATCACATAGATCATATCACATAGCATGAAATATAAACAATGCATGTTCACGTAGTAACAAAATCAAAACTATGTTTATATTCATGTAAACATATAATCATATCATATCATGAACTTTCAAACATTATTTTAATCAATTATCGGAAATAGACTCATCGCAAGTCTTCTTTCCATAAGACAATACATATAGTACTATGCACTCACCTTAGCCTCACTTAGTCAAAGCAAAACTCTTATATCTCTCTTGGTCAATCTTATATCGTCGATTCGTCCTAAACTTGCTTTCGTTTAATATCTACACAAATATACGATCGATATGAATATCGAAATTCGAATCACTATTAATCAATCATCAATAACTTAAGCTAAAAGAAACACTTAATTCACAATTTCATTTTGAATAATATCGGTACCCAGGCCCAGTACCGATACTTCTTCACTATGATATCGATACTATACTTCAGTATCGATACCCATTCATCATTCTGGAATTTCATCTCTAAAAATGGTATCGATACTTATCCATTAGTATCAATGCTACTCCTTCGGTAAAAATACTGTTCTTCCAGTATTGATACCCAAACCCAGTTTTCACCTATTTTTGCTTTGAAGTATCGATATTGTTCATTCAATACCGATACCCCTTGCCCAAAACTTACTCATTTCAACTTGAAATTTACCAAAACTCAACTAAATTTCCCATTTTACTCTCCTTTTATGCATTTAAACTCAACTTAACTTTTTAAAACCAACTTACATCACTTTAATACACCTAAACATCCAAAACACCATTAAAACATTTGAAACTAAAAAACATACCATTTAATCAACACATCCCAAATTCTTTTCCAACACTTTAATCTTATTATTCTTGCTTATGACAAGTCAAATATAGCTTCAGATTTCATTATCTAACCAATTCTTATCAATTCACTCAAAAACCCTCTTTACAAATTCATCTTTAATTCACTCATCTCTTAACTTTAATCCGCCTTAAGCTTTCCTTAAGCTTATATAACACCCAAAGACCAAAACTAACTTAAAAAACTCAAGAAATAAATAAGTCAAAGATCCCTTACCTTAGGTATGAAGACACGGTAGAGAGGAGGAAGAAATGACGAAGAAAAAAGGAGAAAATTATGGATTCCTTTAACTCTTCTCCACGTGGATATATAATACCCCACTAAGGAATTTTAAATTCATTTCTTGTTTATTGACCCTTTTCTCATTCCTTCTTTCAATTCTTACTAATCAACCTACACCAATAATTTCCAATTAAATCCTTGAACTTTTCAATTTATCTAAATTGATCATGAAGTTTTAAAATCTTAAACTTTGGTCACTAGCCTGATATTTGGGACGTTATAGGTAACTAATGAAAAAATTACCTATAATATGAAAACTGAACTAATGATAAAATGAAGAAAACATAAATTTCTTGATTCCTTAGAGGGGCCAATATATATTAACTATGGAAAGTAATGCATACGCAAAGAAAATAGAAATTTCTAAAGAACTACTTTGTGTAGATGCTTCTGACAAGTTGGTGGGGTACTATTTTTCTCTCGTTATCAAGCTTGGAGTTTTATAGACAATACGTAAAGAAGCATGGATTTAGTGCATGATGAGGAATAATACGGTTGGATAAGGAAGTCAACGTGAAGTCAAAAGAATTTTGTTGTTTAAAACAAAGGTTTCATAAATCTAAAGTAAATAATGTTGCTCATTAACGTACTCATCGGGCAGTGACGAGAATCAGATGCAATGCTAGAATAGTAGTTTATGCAATAGAAACTGAAGATCAATGGGTTGGCAGTAAAACTATTACTAACAATAATCATGAATTATGCACACCTCTCATGACACAATTTTTACGTTCAAATAGAGATGTCACTGTCGCTGATCTGGAAGAAGCAACTGTTTTGAAAGACATTGGTGTTGGGACATCATAGGTCATGAATTATTTATCGCACCAAGCAAGGGGTTATCATAATGTGGGCTTCATATAGAAAGGCCTCTATAATGCACTTGAAAGGGGTAAAACAAAATAAATTATTGATGGCGATGCAAATGAAGTAATATCCTACTTCGATTTCAAGAAACAAGATGATCCTAGCTTTTTTATGACTTATTTAGTTGATGGATCAGGAGCTTTGCACAATCTTATATGGACTGATTCAACATCAAGATCATACTACACCTGTTTCGATGATGTAATTGCTTTCGACATAATTTTTAAAGATAATTTATATGGTCGACCAATAATGCCTATTATTGGTGTAAATAATCATCATACCAAAATAGTATTTTCTACCTGGGTTGCCTGTTTTGTGATGTTTAATAATTATATGAAATGTTGGAATTCCTTAAATTAAGCAGATTTTCTACCTTAGTTCTAGGAATTTCCTTGTACTATTAGCCATAATCTAATTACTATTTTTTAGGGATAGACTAATTTCTAGAGATTATTTTTTTTTATTTTTCTGCTATTTTTTAAAAAGGTTGTATTCATATTAGAAAAAAACAAAATTATTTCTTCTTCCTAAACGTGTTCATGGTATCAGAGCTTTAGGATTCATTCGATCCTACTCATTCGTCTCTCTCTCTCCTAAATTTTTTTAGTTTTCCTTCTCTCATGGGTGATATAAATGAAACCCTGTCTGAGATTGAGATCTCACAGATAACTCAAAATCACAGCCAATGAATCTCTCATGCTGACCTTAACTATTCTCTTATAATCACAAATCATAGGTTAGATGGAAAAAATTTCCTGCAATATTCACAATCTGTCCTTATGGTTCGTCATGGCCGAGGAAAAATTGGGTACATTAATGGAGAAATTCCTCGACCAGCATCAACAGTCTCTGGTTATGCAACGTGGGAGCTTACCAAGGATGAAAAAGTACTTGTTGAATTTTCTACTTTTGGTTTTGTGGTTCAGGAACATGAATCAGGGAAGATGATTTGCACTGTTAAAGTTGATGATGACTTATATGTTTGGAACAAAAACAATTCATAAGAAGGGATGGCCTTATCTACATCAAAAGAAGATTCTATCATGCTATGGCACCGTAGACTAGGACACCCGAATTTCATGTACTTGAAGAAACTGTTTCCTCTACTATTTCTAAATAAGAAAAGAAGTTCCTTGAATTGTGAAGTTTGCCAACTGTCTAAACATACTCGTGTCCCTTATCCTTTAAAACCTTATGTTTAATCTCAACCTTTCTCTTTAATCCACAGTGATCTATGGGGAGCTAGTCGAGTAAAAACATCACAGGGGCTAGGTGGTTCATAACTTTCATTGATGACCACACTAGAGTTTGTTGGGTCTATCTCTCAAAGAAAAAACCGAAGTCTCTAGAGTCTTCCAAAATTTTCATTCAATGATTCGAACCCAGTTCAATTCCAAAATTCACACTCTTCGAACTGATAATGGGAGAGAGTACTTTAATTCTATCCTAAGTCCTTATCTTTTTGAGCAAGGAATCATACATCAAAGTTCTTGTCTTGGCACCCTTCAACAAAACGAGATTTTCGAGAGGAAAAACAGACACCTTGTAGCCGTGGCTCGTGCCCTTATGTTTAGTATGGGTGTACCAAAGTATTTATGGGGAGAAGTTCTCACTGTTTGTTATCTTATAAATCGACTCCCATCAAAGGTATTAAACTTTCAAACACCTTTACATACTCTTCAAAAAAAATTTCCCTTGTTTCGTGTTCCTAATCTCCCAACCAAAATTTTTGGTTGCAAAGCATTTGTCCACAACCATCAACCTAACCGATCTAAACTTGGTCCTAGAGCCGACACTTGTGTCTTTATTGGTTACTCACCTACACAAAAAGGTTACAAGTGCGACTCTCTAACCTTACACTGGATGTTTGTGTCCATTGATGTTACTTTCTTCAAAAACGAGCCATATTTTTTAGCCCCTCATCTTCAGGGGGAGATATTTAGTGAAGATGAGACCTTGAACAATCTTCTCATTATACCTCAAGACTCTATCAGCCCTACCACCACTACAAAACCTGCTGAAAATCCTACAACCATTATAATTCCTGCTTTGGACCCTATTTTTCCTATCTCCACTATACAACAACAAGAAACAAGGGTGATTAACCATACTAATGAAGAAAAAAACCCTCTCATTCTGAAAAACAATAATAAAAAACTCGGCTGGTTCATGTATACTCTCGGAAACATCAGCTTCCAGAGACTGAAACAGTAGTTCCAATGCCATCTTTACCCGAGGACTGCCCTGGGGAAGAAGTCTCACCTCCTTCACCTTCCATTATCTTCCAATTGCAATAAAAAAGGGCACTAGGAGCTACACTTAACATCCTATTTCTCGGTTTGTATCCTATGGAAACTTATCTAAATCCTACAATGCCTTTGTTTCTAATGTTGACTCTGTAGAAACTCCAAAGAACATAGAAGAGACTCTTAAGTCAACCAAATAGAGGCAAGCTATGTTGGAAGAAATAAAGGCTCTTGAAGACAATGAAACTTGGGAAATATCTAAACTACCTACTGGGAAGAATACCTTGGGTTGTAAGTGGACTTTCACTACAAAATTTAAACCAGATGGGAGCATTGATCGATACAAGGCTAGACTTCTGGCCAGGGGTTTCACTCAAACATATAGGTTGGACTACGAGGAAACATTTGCACCAGTGGTCAAACTGAATACTATTCGAGTGCTTCTCTCAATTGCTGTCAACTTATAATGGCCTTTGATCCAATTGGATGTAAAGAACACTTTTCTCAAGGGAGAATTAAATGAAGAAGTCTACATGGATTTTCTGCCCGGATTCGAAGGAAGCAAGAGCCAAGTATGCAAGTTGAAGAAGTCATTGTATAGACTAAGCAATCCCCTAGGGCTTGGTTTAATCGTTTTGCCAAAGCCATGACTAGTAGACATTATATTCAAGATCAAGCTGATCACATTTTATTCTACAAACACTCGGATAATGGGAAGTGTTGTATTCTCATTGTATATGTAGATGACATAATATTGACAGGAGATGATTCTATTGAAATTGAAAGACAAAGAGTTCTTAAGTCTCGAGTTTCAACTTAAAGACTTGGGGAATCTTTGATATTTCTTGGAATGAGATAGCAAGGTCAAAGGCATGAATTTCAATCTCTCAAACAAAGTATGTTCTTGATCTACTTTTTGAAGTCGGACTGTTTGGTTGCAAATCAGTCGAGACTCCTATGGAACCCAACCTTAAATTAAGAACTGATAAGGATGGAAAAGAGGTAGACAGGGGGAGATATCAACGGTTAGTGGGAAAACTTATCTATCTTTCTCACACTCGTCCAGACATAGCTTTTGGAGTAAGTGTTATTAGTCAATTTATGCATGCCCCTAGGGAGAAACATTTGGTAAGGGGTTGTATTTCAAGAAAGATGTAAATCGAAGCATAGAAGTCTACACTGATGCAGACTAGGCATGTGCTGTTAATGACAGACGCTCCACAAGCGGTTACTACAGCTATGTTTGGGGTAATCTCGTGATGAAGGAGTAAAAAGTAGTCTGTTGTGGCACGCAACAGTGCTGAATCTGAGTATTGAGCTTTGTCGCACAGAATATGTGAAGGAATGTGGTTACAACGACTAATGGGAGAACTAAAATTATCCTATACAAAACCTATAACATTATACTGTGACAACCAGGCAGCAGTTAGCATAGTTTATAACCCTGTACACCATGACCGTACCAAGCATGTGGAAATTGATCGCCGCTTTATTACGGAGAAAATTAACAAAGGGGAAGTTTGTGTTTCATATCTACCTACAAGACAACAAGTAGCAGACGTGTTAGCCAAAAGCTTGAGCAGAAAAAGGTTCGAAGAAAATGGGCAAGCTGGGTTTGATTAACATCTACACTCCAGCTTGAGGGGGAGTGTTGGAATTCCTTAAATTAAGCAGATTTTCTACCTTAGTTCTAGGAATTTCCTTGTACTATTAGCCATAATCTAATTACTATTTTTTAGGGATAGGCTAATTTCTAGAGATTATTTCCTTTTTTATTTTTCTGCTATTTTTTTAAAAAGGCTGTATTCAGATTAGAAAAAACAGAATTATTTCTTCTTCCTAAACGTGTTCATGAAATTATTTTATGATCAAGCTAATTAGTTACACATCAGGAAGAGAAAGGACACACCTACATGATGATGGATTTGATTCTGTCTTTAAATTGGTATGGTCAATGAGCCCCAACCTATGCTTGTTATGTGAAGGCTCACTTTCTTTTTCATCTATATCTTTTATTCAAATTTTTATGTTTACTTTATATGCTGCAAAATTTTAAATTGTGCATATTTGAACTGCAATAATGTTGCTTTCCTTATATGTTTTTGGCAGGTTTTATTATGATGTGCCCTCAACTTTTCATAAACTATAAGCTTAAGTCTGTGGCTCATTTACCCCGGAGGCAGATGACTTACAAGTTCCTCAACACCATCATTGATGATCTCTTTGCATTCGTCATAAAAATGGCAACACTTCATCGACTTTCTGTCTTCCGTGATGGTAAGATATAATTCTTCTTGTTTTGTTTTATTTTTTAATTCTCATGATTTGCTTGGTTTGGAGGATGCAAAAGAGAAGAGGAAAAGCTTTTAACCAATGGTTAAGCTACGAAATAGGAAGGTGGTTTTAAATGTAACCATTACAATACAGAA